>NC_089510.1:72906514-73056514 GCF_036850995.1 Saccopteryx leptura | reverse complement strand
AGCCTTTGTTCATTTGGAGAGTTTATTTAGGGTTTTAACTACAGAGTAAATTAACTCTGTTGAATTACCAGTATTTCTGGAGTTGTTTGCATACAATGAATGATTTAGTTATATATATTTAAAACTGTTCTGCTCTTGATATACGTTTTCTCGTGTTCCTCTTTCACAGTTTTGTATTTAGCTACACTAAAATGCAAGATAATCACCTTACCTTTGAATACATTTTTCTTAGTAAATCTGAAAAACTAGATGTTTGTTTAAATGATTACTCAATAATAGGCTTGGCTGTGACTTTGGCTTTTACCCCCCTTAGAAGAAAATCACTGATCTGTAGAATCTATGTTTGAAAATCACAGTTTACATATTTATTATTATTTCCAAAAGCCCAGAAACTTTCGCATACGAAGCTGTAAGGCTTATAACAGTGAATTCAACTTACTGATTTGTAATATTTTGATTTCATTGTTAATGCTAAGTGTTAACTGATGCTTTTAATTCTATCATTATCCTTCTTCTAAGAATACTCTTAGTATAATAACACTTGGTTTTTTTTTTAAAAGGGATATTCTAGTTCATAACATTTAATTTTAAATCTACCTTTAAGCAAATTAAGTTAACTGAACAGCTGTATGCAAGTCAAATTAATTAAAATTATAGTCCAAATTAACATTCATTTACATTTATATGTATGATCAATTTAAAAATTATTCTTTAAATGATATGTACTTTTAAAAGCAAGATTTAGTTATAGAAACAATTTAAAATTAAAATTATGCATATGGAGAATAAGACAATTAACTTTCATCAAAATATAAATCATATTTTGTCATTTGTTTATTGACACTCTAAAAATTATTTTATTGGGAGAAAATAAAAGCTCTTAAAGTACAAATTTTTCTGTTGAATAGTATAGAAATACTGAGGACCTATAAATGTATTATTTTCTGCTGATTCAGATAACACTTTTGATATGAAAATATGTAGAGCCAATTTTGGCTAAACACCAGCTGAATATATTAACAGCAAACTTTTCACTATTGGGCATCACTTAAAATCTTTATTGCATTTTTTTTTTACTACAGAAAATGTTCTATTACATTATTTTCCTCATCATTACTGCCTTTCTTTTTCATTAAAGCTTTAAGCTTGCATTAAAATTTTCAAATCTGCAAATTTCCAAATAACAATATTTCTACATCAATTAAATTCACTGAACAAATAAATAATTTAAAGCCTATTTTAGAATATGAAAGCATGTGTTGTTCACATTAGCTTTTATTAAATATTTCTTTTCACGTTTCCTGTGTGAATTCTGGAAGTAGGGAGCTGGAAGGGATATAACACTTTTGCATCAGAGTCACTGGCCTTGGAGAGTAGCACAAATACTGTTCCAATGAGTCACCATTTTGAAGATGGGCCAGATGTGTGGCAGTATTATGGTGGGCAGGGAAATCTCAAAATAACATGCTACAATCTTCCTATGACTCATCAGCATATGTGTATGTATGTGTGTGTCCCCAAGCAATGTTTTTGGCCAAATGGTGCTTTAAAATACTGACAATATTTTACCTCAGCTTGAATCCTGTGATTAGCAACTGTGGATTTTCAAGAAAGATGCAAAGAGGCAAATGACTAAAAGCATGCATAACTAATTGAGGACTGTAGTCCTTAAGGAATAGGAGTAGTTAGCTAGGAGCACAAATTAGGAATATTGCTGCATTAACTTAAATAGAACCCTGGGAAATAACCATTTAAAAATATGTATTTGTTGAACTAGTTGGTATAGTTAGATAATGGAAAGAGAAGCATTGACTTTTTGTTCTTTCTGCCATTGTTATGGCCTTCCTTACAATGAGAACACTTTCTGGGATAACAAAGATATGGAAAAAGACATTCTCCTCATTTTCCAATCTAGAGTGCTAAAAAGACATCAGGGAACCAGACACATTAGACAGTGAAGCGTTTCAAAGATGGAAACGCTTTTGTATTTTTCCAAAGTTCTTACTTTAATGATGTATTTTACTATATTAGGAGAGATCCTTATTTTCCATGTGTTTGATTGACATTTTCACTTTGTGTCTTCACTTTTTGGGGACAGTTATTGCCAGAAGCTTGGACTGGGGTTCTGGCTTTCACAAAATAATTTTGAGGTGATCTCTGTGGGGAAGTAAAGAGGAAGTATCTTGAGGAAGCAGGTCAAATTTGGGGCTCAAGTGCTTGTGTGAGAGAACAGAGAAAATGAAGGGAGCAGGTGTGGAGTGAACGATGGGGAGCATCTTTCCTGAGAGATGCCCGCGGAGCTGCAGCAGTAGAGACACGCCCCTCTCCCTTCCAAGGCTGATGGTGTGGACCTTCCTTGTGAAGATGTGTCAGATGCATTTTGCTCAGAAAATCTATACATTTCACATATTTTTCAAAATTTAATAGACAAATATATTGCATAGTCACATACCTCAAAATAAGCCAGATACAAAAGTACAAATATTGTATAATTCCACTTAAATGAGCTAACCACGAGAGGCAAATTCATAGAGACAAAGTAGAATAGTGGTTATGGGGGATGGGAGGAGGGGGAAAGGGCAGTTTTTGTTTAATGGGTATAGGGTTTCTGTTTGAGAAGGTGAAAAACTTCTGATAATAGATAGTGGTGATTATACAATAATGGGAATGTACTTAATACTACTGAATTGTATACTTAAAATGGTGTAAATGGTAAATTATAATACATATATTGTATTTTACCACAATAAAAAAATTCCAAAAATATGTAATAGTGAACAACCTGTATACCATATTTTGCATGCATGGAATATATCCTCTTGATAAATTCATAAGGTGTGCAAATATAGGTGCATTTTGATAGTTATTTATCTATCTTTTCACCAATTGTGTATTAGGCTGCCTGTTTCCTCACATCCTAACACTGTATTTAATTAGATTTTTCTCTTTCTAGCAACCTGAAAGGTGAAAAACCAATTGCTTCTTTGAAGAAGAAAAAGAAATCTTGTCTGTAAACTTCTTTAAGCGGATGGAGTTGGGATCCCATTGGTCTTATGTGTATGAGTGGGGAATTTGAGTCACATTAGAGCTTTTAACCCATGCTCCAATGAATCTGTAGTTGAGCTGATAACATGTCACTCAATCAGTGACAAATCATTCATTAAATTTTAAATGGCCTTAGCCATTTAATAGATGGGTTAAAAAGTTTGCCCAGATGACATATATGGTATTGTTTCAATCTGTATACTTTTTAATTTGAAGGAATTTCAACTTTTTTCTTGCTTTGATTTTACAATAAATAAGATATAATGTTTGCCTTGAAGAGCTTACAGTGTGGTGGAGGAAGCTATCCAAATAGTCAGGCTACTGCAATTGCCATGTGAGAGTGAGAGTGGATTGCTGTAGAAACGTGAGTGAGTGGGTCCTTACCCCAGATTATGGGTCCTGAGGGGCAAGGAAGACTTTCTAGAGAGGTTGCATGTGCATTAAGCTTTATGACCAATAGGATTTAGACAGGTGGAGTGGGGAGGGGAGAGATGAAAAGGGTGAATAATTTGATGAATCTAGAAAAGGGACAGACACATTCATTGCAAGGTCTTGAGGCAAGAGAAAGTGTGGACCCTTGAGAGCATTCCAGATAGTTTAGGGGGGCTGCAGCCAAGAATGAGAGAATTCTTCTGATCAGATTTCTTTTTGTATTCTCTGTAATAAGTCTAGACCCTAGTCAAGCATCAGACTCGGGTTTCTCCTGAACCTGGAGCTTGGCAAGGGCTTTTCAGTTGCACTCTTGGGTCAACAACAAAGTTAATGATAATTCTCATATTTTGAAATTCTTTTGACTTCAGGGCCATAGTATGTGGAGCAACCCTACCTTGTTATCTCCCATTTCCCTACTTCCCTTTTTTCCTCCTTGACTTTTATCTTCTTCTTTTTCAAACAATCCTGAAATCCCAACCTGCAAACCTTTCTCCAAAGTCTTTCCTATTTCTCCCCACTTCTTGCCTGTAAATCATTTGTTTCTTCTTTGATCATTTATCAAGGATTGCTTTTGTGCTGGGCACTGGGTAATGTGTTGTGCTGGGGATACAAGGATGAATAAGACCAGTTCCTGTTCTCAGATTAATATTCTCTGAGTAGCCTGGCTGGTGGTGGCACAGTGGATAAATTATTAACCTGGGATGCTGATGTGAAGTCCCAGGTTCGAAACCTTGAGGTCACTGGATTGAAGATTGGCTCATCCGGCTTGAGTGCAGGCTCGCCAGCTTGAGTGCGGAGATGCCTGCTTGAGCGTGGGATTATAGACATGATCCCATGGGCACTGGCTTGAGCCCAAGGTTGCTGGCTTTAGCAAGGGGTCACTGGCTTGGCTTGAGCCCCCTGGTCAAGGCACATATGAGAAGTAATCAATTAAGAACTAAAGTGATGCAACTATGAATTTATGCTTCTCATCTCTCTCCCTTCCTGTCCGTCTCTCTCGCAAAAAAGAAAAAAAATTCTCTGAGTACTTCATTATCTTTATTATAGTGCTTGTCATAGCCTGCTGTGTATTACAGGGCAACCTAATTACTCTGAGAACATTTTGATTTGTACAGGTAGCTATCAGTCATAGAATAGTATCTAGGACACACAAATATGTATTGTCCAATCCTTTCAATTTGGGATGGTGAGGGGAAAGGGGAAGAGAGAGACAGACAGTTATTGAGCGTTTACTCTGTGCCAGGCACTTGGATAAGTGCTTTATTTCTATTACCTCATTTAAGTTTTCTCAAAAACGATGAAGCAGGAATAAATACTTTCTCCATTTCTCATGATGGGAAATGAGAAACAGAATGCTTAACTAATTTCCCTGGGTCACACTGCTAAGAAGTGGCAGAGCCAGAATTCATTCCCATAGAGTCTGATTGCAGGGCTCTTCCTTTTGGCTACTGTTCTAGACTGATTTTCTTTTTGGTCATCATTCTTCAACAGGTCACACAATCAACAGCACAATTGCAGTCTACAGGTAATTTTGCTTTACTCATTTTGATGTCCCCAAGATTCAGTGGCCTGTGATTGTGTGTTCTAAATATGAGTTCACATCTAGGTTGTAGCACCCAGTCAGTGAGCTCCAGACATCAGGTAGCATCTATACTTATTTAGTTTTACGTGATGCTTGTAGACAGATGTCTGCATTTGTATGAGCCTTTAAATGCCATGTGTTGATGATAATGAGACTGATTTATGCTGCTTTACCAGATGGATCCCCAGGGCTGCTTGGAAACTGGCACACAATCAAAGGCAACTTGCAGATAGCTGTGATGTGACAAGTAGATCTTGGGGCTCTGCTTGAACAAGCGTTTAGTGTGATTTAGAGCAGGGCTTCACAAACTAGTCCACTGAAATCTCCCCTATCGCAGTGGACAGTGAATATATACGTCTGCCAGCTGGTGATGAAGCATGGAATTATCAAGGTATGCCAATGCCTTGAAGTCTCCAGGTTTTATCTTAAAATTTAATGCTGATTTGTAATAATCTAATAATAATTGAATAATATATTCATGCTTATTCGAAAATGACAAGTAACATAGGTGCTGCAGGGGGCGTGGTATTATTTTTTGCAATCTCAAGGACTCTCTGGCACACCATTTTATCAGACTTAATTTGGAAGAGCACTGGTTAAATAAAACTGATATGGAGCATTTGAGGTGTGGCCATTTATAACAGTCATGTCAGGGATGAGAGGGTGTACAAGGTGAACATGGCAGTCTTTGCCAATCCATAGTCTAGGGCTGAATACCCGCTAATGGCTGTTTATCAGTCATGGTCATTTGATATCCTTATGTGGAGACAGGTGTGAGCTGTCCTACAAGCAATGTAGACAATGTAATGTTACTTAAGTGATCAGTGATGTCTCCCTGTCCCTGGGATTCTAAGTCAATGTGACTTGAACCCCAGTCTGCAGTGGTCCCTATAATTTTTGACATTCCTAAGGGCTTATTTTCTTGAGGCTTCCTCCAGTTTAGAGTTTTGTATCTGCAAGTGTTTTCAGTTTTGTTTCTTGTCCACCTGGATGCAAAAGTCAGTACCTCTAATAGTTTACTGTCCCAAACCCACTCACACTAAATATTTCCTGAGTTTGTTAACTTGACTGAATATCTGAGGACTTCAGTCTGCCTACAATTTCAGTAGCTCCCAGCTCTTCTCTCCTCACTCTGACTTTCTTTTCTTCTACTCCTACCCTCTTAGGAGCAAGCAAATTGCTCTCTTTGTACCATGGCTAGTAGTTTCACCCTCTCCTCAGAATCCTCGACCTCAGGTGAATTCCTGCCCCGTTGGGCTTACCTACCCCAAGTGGGGCTACTAAAGCATTTTTCCAACAAAGGCAATTCTAATTCTCTAAGAGGAATTCTTATACCAGCTGTCAAGAGAATTAAATGTTCTTCATCTAACCCCGCCCCCAATAATAAAGTATCAAAGGTTGAAAGTGATTTATTTTCCTTTTAAAAATAAATTAGAACAGACTCAAGGTTATCTTGGTAATAATAGCACTCTTTCTTTGCCTTGCATTCCAATATGCTGTCTTGAATAGGAAGAAAGGCAGGAAGTTACAGCTTGCTCAAAGGGAATTGAGCCTGTAGGGGTGCTATCTGTGTATTGCAGGGGATAAAGGAGCTCCTACTTTGCCTGATTCCTGAGGAGTTGTTATCTAACATCTGCTTCAGATATTCCCAAAATTTGATATGCAGTCTCCTAGAGCAGCACACGTAGTCTGGGCAGTACTGCCAATTTAGAAAATTATTCTTTTTACTGAACTATACATTTCAGCTTTCTAGAACTTCCATCCTCATTTTCTAACCCTATTTACATAAATTCAGACCTAATTTGATTTGAGTTATATTAGCTCAATATCATATACTTTCTATCCTAAAATATATATCAGAGAAACCATTTTACTGCTCAAAATGTCTAGGTGGCCCCCCACTTCTCAGAGAATAAAATCTTACCTTCTTAGTAGAACAATCAATGTCTTTGATAAACTCTATCAAACCTTTCTATCTTAATGTCTGTTTTCCCTTTGTTTTACACCTCCTGCTGTCCAAGTTTCTCTAATTCCCCAAGTAGACATGTCATTTTGTTTTTGTTCTGCTTTCCCTCCACTGTAAAGAACCCCCAACCTGCCTCATCTTTACTCATAAGCATCTTAGTTATTTTCCAATGGTACTTTCACCATGAAGCCTTCCTTGGTCCAATAAATTGCTATCTCTGGGTTCCCTATTGTTATTTTAGACCTGTGCTCATCCAATACAGTAGCCACTAGCCACATGTGATAACCTTGAACACTTCAATGTGGCTAGTTCAAATTGTGATGTATTTCAAATGTAAATTACATACTGAATTCAAAGACAGTACACAAAACAGGATGTAAATGTCTCATAGGTAGTTTTTTTTTTTAATATTGATTCTATATTGAAATAAGATTTGGGTTGTAGTGGCTTATGTAAAACATATTAAGTTAATTTTACATTTTCAAAAAACTTCAGTGTGGCTACTAGAAATATTTTTTTGTTTTTTGTTTTTGTATTTTTCTGAAGTTGGAAATGGGGAGGCAGTCAGACAGACTTCTGCATGCGCCCGACTGGGATCCACCCAGCATGCCAACCAGGGGGCCATGCTCTGCTCATCTGGGGTGTCGCTCTGTTTCAACCAGAGCCATTCTAGCACCTGAGGTGGAGGCCACAGAGCCATCCTCAGCACCCGGGCCAACTTTGCTCCAATGGAGCCTTGGCTGTGGGAGGGGAAGAAAGACAGAGAGGAAGGAGAAGGGGAGGGGTGGAGAAGCAGATGGGCGCTTCTCCTGTGTGCCCTGGTAGAAATTTTTTTTTTTAATTCAATGAGAGGAGGGGAGGCAGACACAGACTCCTGCATGCATCTCAACCAGGATCCACCCTGGTAAGTCCATTAGGGGGTGATGCTCTGTCCATCTGGCACGTTCCTCTGCTGCTCAGCAACCAAGGTCTTCTTAGTGTCTGAGGCAGACAGAGGCCATAGCACCATCCTCAGTGCTGGGGGCCAACTGGCTCCAATCAAGCCATGACTACAGGAGGGGAAGGGAGAGAGAGAAAGAGAGAGAAGTGAAAGGGGGAGGGTTGGAGAAGCTGATGGGTGCTTCTCCTGTGTGCCCTGAATGGGAATCAAACCAAGGACATCCACACATCAGGACATGCTCTACTACTGAACCAACTGGCCAGGGCCTAGAAAATTTAAAATTACATTAGTAGATCACATTATAATTCTATTGAATAACCCTTCTTTAGACCATTACATGAGATACATTCTAAGCACCTTTCATTATCACCCTGTATTCATTTCAGTCCCTGGTGCTAGAGTTTATGTTTCCCTAAGGTCAAGGACTTTTATAACCTATTATTTCTCACTACTCCCCCAAAGACTCTTTCAGTGGATGTACAATATATGCAAATGAAAAAAAAGAGATAACATTTTATTGGAAGAGATCAGAAATTCAAGTGACTACAGAAACCAGGCAGGGAGCACAATTATATGACATGAGCTGGGTTTAACAGGGACCTTGGTGTTAGGGATACAGTAGGATTTGGGACTTGATTAGCAGGGACTATGGTCAATTGGAGATTCATGTCTTTGTAAAAGAGGCAGCCACTTCTTCCCAACAGCTGAATAATTGCCACAAAAGAATGAGGCTCAGGGTTGTCAGTTTCAAGAAAAACTAGATATCTGGACTTTTTTTTTTTTTTTTTTCATTTTTCTGAAGCTGGAAACAGGGAGAGACAGTCAGACAGACTCCCGCATGCGCCCGACCGGGATCCACCCGGCACACCCACCAGGGGCGATGCTCTGCCCACCAGGGGGCAATGCTCTGCCCATCCTGGGCGTCGCCATGTTGTGACCAGAGCCACTCTAGCGCCTGGGGCAGAGGCCACAGGGCCATCCCCAGTGCCTGGGCCATCTTTGCTCCAATGGAGCCTTGGCTGCGGGAGGGGAAGAGAGAGACAGAGAGGAAAGTGCGGCGGAGGGGTGGAGAAGCAAATGGGCGCTTCTCCTGTGTGCCCTGGCCAGGAATCGAACCCCGGTCCTCCGCACGCTAGGTCGACGCTCTACCGCTGAGCCAACCGGCCAGGGCGATATCTGGACTTTTATATGAATTTAATTGATTTTTATATATTGGCTTTATTCTTAAAAACTTTGGGTGGGGCGCAACCTGTACAGGTTGATGGCCTGGATAAATCCTGAAAATTATCAGTGTTTATCATCTCAAGAGTAAAATGAAATTTACTAGCAGTACCGTGTTAAAGCAGAGTAAAACGAGATTCATTATTGTGGCTTTGATCAAGAAGGGACTGGAATTTGGATCCTTGATTTACAGATTATTCAGAAAGTTATTGGTAGATGGTATTTCCAAACCTTCCCAAATACTTTAAGTTAGAAAACATACCCCTCTGTAGAATTTTTCTACTCTTAAGGGAAAAAAGGGGGGGTGGAGATACGCTCAAGGAAGCTATCATTTTATGAATTTTCAGAGCTCTCATGACTTGTGTTGACAGAGAGATTCTTTTGGTTGACTTTAGCCTGCATGGTGTGGCAGGTTAGAATGGGCTGAATGCTAGTCAGAATAATGTTATTTTTAAGTGACAGTGTGCTGCTTCCAAGGTAGATTAGCAGTACCCATTCTTTGGTTTACATTTCTTTGAAATCCAAAATCAGTAGACCAAGTAATGCAAAAGAACTCTGGCTTTGAATTGTATTGCATGCTGCACAGGTTCTTATTAGTAATTTACTTTTATTGTTTTGTTTTATAAAGCTCAGTAACCTGTAGTCATAACAATATTATAATTACCTTACCAAAGAGGTCATAATTCTATTAAGAAAATAACTAAAGATATATAAAACTTCACTTCAATTTTAATTTTGTTATTTTGCATATATATTGAACACCTGAAATAAAAAATTCTATTTACAATGTTGTCTTTGAAAGTTATCCATCATGTATAAATGAGTATCTGAGAATTAAAAAAAAATCTAAGCAAGTGAAATAAGTAAATCAGAAAAAAAACTAAGAACTATATGAATCCATACATAGAAGGGACATAAAAATGAGACTCAGAGACATGAACAAGAATGTGATGGCAACAGGGGTGGGAGGTGGGGGGAGGGGGGATGGGGTGAAGAAGGAGAGAGGGGGTGGGGGAGGAGAGGGGCACAAAGAAAACCAGATAGAAGGTGACAAGACAATTTAGCTTGGGGGAGGGGTATACAGCACAATCAAATGTCAAAATAATCTAGAGATGTTTTCTCTCAACATATGTACCCTGATTTATCAATGTCACTGCATTAAATTTAATAAATAAATTTTAAAAAAACCTAAGCAAACAGAAATGAGCATATTATGATAGGAAATCCATGAATCAAAGTAATGCCATATTCTTAGCTTTTAATACATAGTATAATTTGACTAAGTAAAGGGACCACTGTATTATCTTGTTTCATTAATTGTTAAGTATCAGTGAGTTGTAAATTTATCCTGACTTTTGGTTAGTCTTTGAATAAGTCCTGAAATCTTTCTGTTCCTCAGTTTCCCCATTTACAAAGTAATTGTAATAACCCCATTTATCTCTCAAGCATAATCCTATACTGGTTTGAAAGATGGTGCTACTCCTGGCAAAATGTTATGATATCACCCTGTCTGGTTGGCTCAGCAGAAGAGCGTTGACCCAGTGTGTGGAAGTCCTGGGTTTTATTTCTAATCAGGGCATACAGGAGAGGCAACCATCTGCTTCTTCTTCCCTCCCCCTTCTCTCTCTCCTTTTCTCTTCCTCTCCCACAGCCATGGCTGGATTGATTTGAGCATGTTGACCCTGGTGCTGATGATGGCTCCTTAGGACCTCCACCTCAGGCACTAAAAATAGCTCATTTGCTAGCTATTTTTGGCAGAGCATTGGCTCCAGACAAGGGTTGCTGGGTGGATCCCCATCAGGGCCCATGCAGGAGTCTGTCTCTGTACCTCCCCTCCTCTCACTTGAAAAAATAATGTTCTGAGATCTAAATCTAAGCAGATAGATGTGGTTGTCATTTCCACAGTATGTTGATATAGCAAATATATTTTATAAGAGCAACCTGGGTTGCTTTATGGTATGTTATTATTTACAAATCAGCAATTAGCTGTTATATTATTATTTAGTTCCACAAACTAGTTATGAAGAGTAAATAACCATACAAATGAACCATTACAAAAGATATAATAAAAACATTAATGGAAGTCTTTTAATGAAGAAAAACACCCAGAATTCCAAACAACAAAAAAACCCCTCATTTTTTATATTATCTACCAGTCCTAGTCAAAATGCATTCCACCTTTTCACATAATTATAATCATAATAGAGATAACATTTAGTATTGTCTTTTGTGACAATATACTCTATTTCCTCATATTTCTACATAGTTTTCAAAATTATCATTTTATATGTCAGTGTAATACTTCATTAAATATAGGTATTATAATTTACGTAACTATTATATTTATTTTATTGCTGGTAATCTGGCTTTATCAATTCTTTAAAGGTAGATATTCCAGAAAGAGTGAAAAGTTAAAAGTGTTTCACCTTAATTGGTGAGAAATAGGTTGATGATGAGAGATGTCTGTCACCTCTCTAAGTCTAGGATTATCTGCATGGCCTAGTGGTTTTATAGATCCAAGAATAGCTGAGGACAGCTATTCTTGCCAATGTCTCCCAAATCCATCTACATGCCAATGTCTCCCAAATCTGCATCCTCACCACTGTGGGCCGGCACAGTTGTAACCTTTAACACATGTATTCCACCATGCTGTGGGCCGGCACAGTTGTAACCTTTAACACTTTGCATTTCATGCCTATTTCCAGTCTCGGACAGAATTCCTCCATCCACCTAGGTCTATTTGATTCTTTAAAAATGTTTTTAAAAATTTATTGACTTTAGAGAGAGAGGAAGAAGAGAAAGAGAGAAACATTAATTTGTTGTTACACTTATTTATTGATTGATTGATTCTTGTATGTGTCCTGGCCGAGGATCAACCCCACAACCATGGTGTAATGGGAAGATGCTTGAACTGACTGAACTGCTGGGCCAGGGCTGATTTTTTAAAAATTGTGTTCATTTCTCAATTTGAATATATTAAAATCTAAGAATAGAATAACTTGGTTAAAAAAATGTTCTGTTTATTTCCACTGCTGTATTATAACAGTGATTCCCAAAAGCTGGTTCAAGGACATTGAAGTTCTGTTTCAGTAGATTTAGGGGACCCCAAGGATTTTCATTTTTAATAAGCTCCCAAGTAATTCTGATGGACATTCAAGTTTGGGAACCCTTGATTTATTAACCAGAAGTACGAGTTGGGCAAAAGTAGGTTTACAGTTGTTCATATGGGAACTAATACAATAATGAATAAATATAATACAAGAATAAACTGTGCTTTGTGTATTTACAGCTGTAAACCTACTTTTGCTGACCCAGTATATAAAGGCTTTACAGAGATTTTAAAATGGGAGATAAAGCAGTTTGCCATACCAGGGGATAAATAAATGAAGCATAGTCCTAATTTTCTTGACAATTTATTCTCATAAAGAGTTGGTCCAAAGCATGTATATGTCTGTTGACCTTGTCCTCTGTTAAGAATATTGGGCAGGATACTGAGGAAATTAAAAAGAAGACAGCATGAATGAATAATTGGATGCACTCAGAAACTATAGAGGGATCCTTAGATCAGTATTTGTAAAAAGCAGTATGCGTCAAAGACAATCCCAGCCAACGAGAACGGGAGAGTTGAATCAGGATGCTTCCTTCCAGGGCTCCTCACCTGTGTACCGCTTCACTTCTTGGCTCTCTCTGTGGGAACTATGTGTTGGAGTAGAAAGTGCCTTGGACTTGTTATGAGATGCCTTGGTTTGGAGGTCTGCTCTGCTCCTTGCCAGCTGAGTGACCCTCAGAGAGTTCTGTAACCTTCCTGAGCTTGGGATTCTTATCTGTGAAACATGATAACACCAGCATGAGAAATGGTTTGATGATGTAAATGTGAAATAATACTCTGAAAGGAGCAATTTCTGGTGTGCTTGCTCTCATGAATATTTGTGAAATATCAACATCTAAAATGTTTAAAAATGATCGTTTTTAAATATCCTTACATTGTTTGGGTGTGACGTGTATTTAAATTGGTGTTTTAAAGTACTGATTCCTAAAAGCTGCATCAGGGCACAGAGTTCTAGCATGGCAGATCTGCACTGGGACCTCTTAGCCTGTGCTTTTTTTTTTTTCTTAATGAATTAAAAAATTTCACCTTTACCTTCTTTTTAAATGTTATATAAAATTTACAGACAAATTGAAACTCATGACTACATATTAATGATTAATTTGGGGATATGCATTAAAATTTCTACCTCCCATTCATTGTCCTGCTGAACATTGCTGGGCTTTAAATTTTCTCTTTTTCTTTCTTTCTTTCTTTCTTTCTTTCTTTCTTTCTTTCTTTCTTTCTTTCTTTCTTTCTTTCTTTCTTTCTTTCTTTCTTTCTTTCGTTCTTTCTCTCTCTCTTTCTTTCTTTCTTTCTTTCTTTCTTTCTTTCTTTCTTTCTTTCTTTCTTTCTTTCTTTCTTTTGGAAAGAATTCTTGCCTTTAAAAAAGTCTTGAGTGAATTATTTTCTTTCACATTTATTCCTTTAAGCTAAGCTAAATATGTGACCATTTAATTGCCGGTTTTAATACCTATTTTTAAATCTTTTGTTCTAAAATATATGGCTTTGATTTTATTATAGAAGCCTGTGTGCTTTTTAAATCTTTCCTTCAGTCTTATCTCTTCAGTCACTTCACTTTATGTAGCCTCTTTGAAACAACAGGTGTTTCTTTGTTATGAGATTTGACTTAATTAAAATCGAGTGGAAGGAGGGAAGGAAGTCTGCTCTGTCCTGTCAGGTTTGGCTGCACTCTGGAGGCTCTTTAACAAGCATTGCAATGAACTGATCTTATCTTTCTTTAGAGACTGCTAGATGGGAAGGAAGAGTAGAAAGACTGCTTTAGACAATACCTTTTTTTAATTTTAATTTTTAATTTATTGTGGTGACTTGGTTTCAAGTGTCCCACTCAATGTAACACCCTCTACACAATATCTTAAACCGAAAAAGACTAATTCGAGTAACTGATATTTTCCCATTGACTTAAGGTGTAAATTTGTAAATACTCTATCATCACTTTGTATTGTTTGTGATTTCTTGGTGACTCATTTAAGGCTTAGTTCTTTCATTTGTTTGAGGTCTCTGTCAATTTGTCTGACACATGGTGAATGACAACAATTTTAAGCTTAATTTTAAAATATGTATATGTCTTAATATATGAATAAAAACTATACTTGGTCTTGTCCCTCCTGATCCACTGGTGTGGTTGGTCACTCCTGATGCATTTGAAAGTTGTTTGCTTACTTGGTTTTGCCCCTCTCCCTCCACTAAAATGTGAATATTTTGAGTGTAGAGCCATTTGTTCACTGCTGTATCCCTATGCATAAAACAGTGGTTGGTGCTCAAAAATAATTTGTTGAAGGAATATGTGATATGTTTTTTAATAGCAGGGCACACCTGTATCCTGGGTTGTATGTCTTATTTTTTTACTAGATGTTTTTTTGTTTTTGTAATCTGGTAATCTTCTTCCATTTTAAAGAGCCTTACCATCTGGTAGGGGTTGCTAAAATTCTGATTGTTTATGCAGAAAACCCAGCAGAAACCTATTGGCTGTGCTGGTGGTGGTACAGCACCAGGTGTTAGACTGGTGGAGTCAGACCAGACCTTGGTTTAGTAACCTTAGTACTTGACTTCTGGCCAAGAAAGAATTCAGAGTCAAAACTCAAACTAGAGAAAAAGTTTATTTAGAAAGTCAAAGAGGTAGAAGAAGTGAGCTGTAGAAGAAATGGGCTTAGAAAACAAGTTACAGCAAAAGAAGGGCCTTTGAAGCTTAGGAGAAAGAGAGATGCATGAAAAATGCAGTAGGGGGGTTGGAGGAGGGATAAGAGAAAGAGAGGAGACAGAGAGGGAGAGGGAAAGAGGAAGAAGGAGGGAGGCAGAGAGAGAAGGAGAGTAGGAGAGGGAAAGAGGGAGAGGGAAGAAGGCAGAGAGAGAGGGAGAGTGGGAGAGGGGAAGAGGGAGAGGAGGGAGGCAGAGAGAGAGAGAGAGAGAGAGAAAGTGGGAGAGGGGAAGAGGGAGAGGGAAGGAGGCAGAGAGAGAGGAGACAGAGAGGGAGAGGGAAGGAAGGAGAGGGAGGGAGGCAGAGAGAGAGAGAGAGAGAGAGAGAGAGAGAGAGCGAGAGAGCTCCATACTGGATCCTTGTCTTGAGGGTATTTATCTGGAGATCTCAATGAGGATCTCAGTAGATAATTCACCTGTTCTCCAAGTGTGTCCTTACAGTGTTGATGGTTTCCACTGATTGGTCAGTACCCAGGCAGGGCATTCTTTGTCAATGCAGCTGGTCCTGATATCAGTCACCACATTGCTTGTCTGGTTTTGTTGCCTTTCTAGACTAGAAGCTGAAACACAACTGAGGCCTTGCTGTTATCCCCAGGGGTTAATGATTAAGGGAGTGGTCATGCAAGAATCTGCATAGGAGTTGCATGAGGCCACTCTTCAGCCCCTTGTTCCTTCCCCAAGGGGGTCTATGGCATTACTAGCTATATGCCAGGGGAGGAAAGGTCAGGAGAGAGTCTGAACCACATCACCAGAGATATGAAATATCAGGCAGTCTAAACCACGTGATCAGCAATATGAAAAGTCAGAGGTTCTAAACTGCATGACCAGTAATATGCTAGGAGAGGAAAGGTTACCCTGTGGGTGAGGTCCTTGTTTTCCAGATCTTGTCCATTGTTAGACACCCAGGTTTTTTTGCCCTGGTGACCTTCTGTATCTGACCCATCATCCTACTCTGCTCCTGTCTGTCTAACTACCTACCAAAGGTTGCATTTAGGTATGTGGTTCCAGAAGCCTGAGATGGTTGTCACAGTGATAAAAGACACATCATTCAGGAGAAAACATTAGCCAACGTGTAATACTGGTATATGAAGCTAGAATGCCAATTTGTAGAATGATAATAAGAAATAGAGAACTAGAATTCTTCAAGCCTATCATTTCTATATGCTCCTTCAGCAAAACTTTCCCTTCTATAAACAGTGTTTGTCACTTTGCTATATCCCTGTTTACTTAGCTCAGACCACAGTGAAAGCAAGGTCTTTAAGGGCAGAAGCCAAGTCTATCTTGTTTGCCATTGAATATTCAGGACATAGTACAGTGGTGGGATACAGCCGGTCACACTGGTTTGAATGAACTGATACCTAATTTTTTGTTTAGTTTGATGAACCAGTTGTTAAAATAGCACTTGTAATAAGGGTTCTCTCTAAGGTGGATGCCTGGGCAACTGCCCAATATGGAAATCATAAGTTTACATTTCTTACTCTTCTTTAATGTTCATATGTGCAACAGCATATTCTAAGCGCCCGTAGTAGTGTTCATTCCATCCATAAGTGAAAAAAATTGCAAGTCAGGACACCAAGCAAGAAACAATATGGGAATAGCTTAAATAACAGTTTTATTGTTTTTTGTCAGGTATTATTTAATATTTTTTCATTAATATTTTAAAACTCAATCTATTGAAGGGGTTTTTGGAGTGATGTCAGAGAAATGGTGCCATAAGGAGACCTCCTGATACCTCTCCCCAAAATTTCAACAAGTTCTTCAACCAGTGACAGAAAAATCTATCCTTGGAGAATCTGGAAGTCCCACACACTGAACATGAAGTGCTATTAACAAAACCACCCTCAGATGCCATTAAGGAAAAGGAAATCGAGTATCATGGATACAAAAGACAGAGATATAGTACAGATAGATGAGGAAAAATCTATGGAGAAAAAATTTAATATATTGGAAAACTTGGCACTAAATGACAGAAAATTTAAAATAGAAATCCTAAAAATACTCAGAGATATACAAGAAAACACAGAAAGGCAATTTAGGGAGCTAAAAAAAACAACTCAACTAACACAAAGAAAATATTACCAAAAAATTGAAACTATAAAAACAAATCAAACAGAGATGAAAAACTCAATTCATGAACTGAAAAACAAGGTAACAAGCTTAGCTAATAGAACAGGACAGATAGAATTTAGAATTAGTGAAATAGAAGACAAGCAACTTGAGGCACAACAGAGAGAAGAAGAGAGAGACTCAAAAATTTTAAAAAAAAATGAGAAAGCCCTACAGGAATTGTCTGACTCCATCAAAAAGACTAACATAAGAATAATAGGTATATCAGAGGGAGAAGAGAGAGAAAATGGAATGGAGAACATATTCAAACAAATAATAGATGAGAACTACCTAAGCCTGTGGAAAGAACTAAAGCCTCAAATTCAAGAAGCAAACAGAACACCAAGTTTTCTTAATCCCAACAAACCTATCCCAAGGCACATCATAATGAAATTGGCACAAACCAATGACAAAGAAAAAATTCTCAAGGCAGCCAGAGAAAAGAAAAATACAACATATAAAGGAAGGTCTATTAGATTATCATTGGATTTCTCAGCAGAAACTCTACAAGCTTGAGAGAGTGGACCCCAATATTTAAAGTTCTAAAAGAGAGGAACATTTAGCCAAGAATACTATACCCATCAAAGCTATCCTTCAAATATGAAGGAAAAATAAAAACATTCACAGATACAGAAAAGATGAGGAAATTTATCAGAAAACCCCCACTCCAAGAATTACTAAAGGAGGTTTTCCAACCAGATACAAAGAATAAAACAAAACAAAACCACAAGTAGAAGCTCCACCAAGAACACAATAAAACCAAATTTAAACTGTGATAACAAAAACAAAAAAAAGGGGGGGAGAGGATGGAGATTAATAGTAGCAAAGGATGATGGAGTGCAGAAGCACTCATAAGATAGTGTACTACAATGAACATGGTAGGTACTCTTTTCATTACTTAATGGTAACCATCCCTGAAAAAACCACCATAGAAGCACATGACATAAAAAGGGTAGCAACAGAGGAAAAACGTATGGATTACAACCAAATAAAACCAAATGATAGAAAACAAAAGAGAAGAATCAAACAACATACAAAACTAACAGAAAGCAATTTATAAAATGGCAATAGGGAACCCACAAGTGTCAATAATTACACTAAATGTAAATGGATTAAACTCACCAATAAAAAGACACAGAGTAGCAGAATGGATTAAAAAAGAAAATCCAACTGTATGCTGCCTACAAGAAACACATCTAAGCTACAAGGATAAAAACAAATTCAAAGTGAAAGGCTGGAAAACAATACTCCAAACAAATGACATCCAAAAAAAGCAGGTGTAGCAATACTAATATCTAATAATGCTGACTACAAGACAGCAAAAGTAATCAGAGGCAAAAATGGTCATTTCATAATGAATAAGGGGATACTGAATCAAGAAGACATAACAATTCTTAATATATATGCACCAAACTAAGGAGCACCAAAATATATAAGACAGCTACTTATTGACCTTAAAACAAAAACTTGACAAAAGTAGAATTATACTTGGGGACCTCAATACACCACTGACAGCTCTAGATCATTCATCCAAACAGAAAATCAATAAAGATATATTGGCCTTAAACGAAATGCTAGAGCAATTGGATATGATAGACATCTACAGGACATTTCATCTGAAAGCAACAGAGCATATATTTTTTTCTAGTGTACATGGAACATTCTCAAGAATTGGACCATATGTTGGGCTACAAAAATAACATAAGCAAATTCAGGAAAATCGAAATTATACCGAGCATATTTTCTGATCATAAATCCTTGAAACTAGAATTCAACTACAAAAAAGAGGAAAAACACCCATAAAAATGTGGAAACAGAACAACATACTTTTTTTATTATTATTATAATTTTATTTTTTTAATGGGGTGACATCAATAAATCAGGATACATATATTCAAAGATAACATGTCCAGGTTATCTTGTCATTCAATTATGTTGCATACCCATCACCCAAAGTCAGATTGTCCTCTGTCACCTTCTATCTAGTTTTCTTTGTGCCCCTCCCCCTCCCCCTTTCCAGTTCTCTCTCCCCCCTCCCCCCATAACCACCACACTCTTATCAATGTCTCTTAGACTCACTTTTATGTCCCACCTACATATGGAATAATGCAGTTCCTGTTTTTTTCTGATTTACTTATTTCACTTCGTATAATGTTATAAAGAAGATGTGGCACATATACACTATGGAATACTACTCAGCCATAAGAAATGATGACATCGGATCATTTACAGCAAAATGGTGGGATCTTGAAACAACATACTTTTAAAAAATGAGTGGGGTCAAAGAAGAAATAAGCACAGAGATCAAAAATATATACAGACAAATGAAAAACACAATACGACATATCAGAATCACTGGGATGCAGCAAAAGCAGTAGTAAAAGTGAAGTTCATATCACTTCAGGCCTATATGAATAAACAAGAGAGAGCCCAAGAAAACCACTTAACCTCACACCTTAAGGAACTAAAAAAAGAACAAAGACAACCCAAAACCAGCTGAAGAAAGGAAATAATAAAAATCAGAGCAGAAATAAATGAAATAGAGAACAGAAAAACTATAGAAAAAATTAATAAAACAAGGAGCTGGTTTTTTCAAAATATCAACAAATTGACAAACCCTTGGCACGACTCACCAAGGAAAAAAGAGAAAGGACTCATATAAACAAAATCCAAAATGAAAGAGGAGAAATCACTAAAGACATCATAGATATACAAGGAATTATTGTAGAATACTATGAAAAACTATATGCCACCAAATTCAACAATCTAGAAGAAATGGATAAATTCCTAGAACAATACAACCTTCCTAGACTGAGTCATGAAGAAGCAGAAAGAAGACCAATTAGCAGGGAGGAAATAGAAAAAACTATTAAAAACCTCCCCCAAAATAAAAGTCCAGGCCCAGACAGTTATACTAGTGAATTCTATCGAACATTCAAAGAAGACTTGGTTCCTATTCTACTCAAAGTCTCCAAAAAATTGAAGAAGAAGTAAGACTTCCAGCCCTGGCCGGTTGTCTCAGCGGTAGAGCATCGGCCTGGCGTGCGGGGGACCCGGGTTCGATTACCGGCCAGGGCACATAGGAGAAGCACCCATTTACTTCTCCACCCCCCCTCCTTCCTCTCTGTCTCTCTCTTCCCCTCCTGCAGCCAAGGCCATTGGAGCAAAGATGGCCCGGGTGCTGGGGATGGCTCCTTGGCCTCTGCCCCAGGCACTAGAGTGGCTCTGGTTGCGGCAGAGCGACGCCCCAGAGGGGCAGAGCATCGCCCCCTGGAGGGCAGAGCATCGCCCCTGTTGGGCGTGCTGGGTGAATCCCGGTCGGGCGCATGCGGGAGTCTGTCTGACTGTCTCTCCCCATTTCCAGCTTCAGAAAAGAAAAAAAAAAAATCAATACTTCCAAACACATTTTATGAGGCCAACATAACCCTCATACCAAAACCTGGCAAAGACGGCACAAAAAAAAACAAAAAAAAACCAAAAAAACTACAGACCAATATCTCTAATGAATACAGATGCTAAAATACTAAACAAAATACTAGCAAATTGAATACAACAACATATTAAAAAAATAATACATCATGATCAAGTGGGATTCATCCCAGAATCTCAAGGATGGTTCAACATACATAAAAACGGTTAACGTAATACACCATATCAACAAAAGAAAGAACAAAACCACATGATCTTATCAATAGATGCAGAAAAGGCATTCGATAACATACAACACAATTTTATGTTTAAGACACTCAACAAAATGGGTATAGAAGGAAAATATTTCAACATTATAAAGACTATATATGATAAACCATCAGCTAACATCATATTAAATGGCATAAAACTGAGGACTTTCCCCTTTAAATCAGGAACGAGACAAGGTTGTCCACTCTCTCCACTCTTATTTAATGTGGTGCTAGAAGTTCTAGCCCGAGTAATCAGACAAGATAAAGAAATAAAAGGCATCCATATCAAAAAAGAAGAAGTAAAGGTTTCACTTTTTGCAGATGATATGATCCTATACATCGAAAACCCCAAAGACTCCACAAAAAGATTACTAGAAACAATAAACCAATACAGTAAGGTCGCAAGATACAAAATTAATATACAAAAGTCCATAGCTTTCTATATGCTAACAACAAAATATTAGAACACAAACTCAAAAAAAAAAATCCCCTTCACGATTGCAACAAAAAAAATAAAATACCTAGAATAAACATAACAAAGAATATAAAGGAACTATATAACAAAAACTACAAAGCATTGTTAAGAGAAATCGAAAAAGATACAATAAAATGGAAAAATATTCCTTGTTCTTGGATAGGAAGAATAAATATAATCAAAGTGGCCATATTACCCAAAGCAATATACAAATTTAATGCAAATCCCATTAAAATTCCAATGACATTTTTTAAAGAAATGGAACAAAAAATCATCAGATTTACATGGAACTATAAAAAACTCTGAAGAGCCAAAGCAATCCTAAGGAAAAAGAATGAAGCTGGGAGTACTACAATACCTGACTTCAAATTATATTATAGAGCCATGACAATCAAAACAGAATGGTATTGGCAGAAAAATAGACACCTCAGACCAATGGAACAGAATAGAACGCCCAGAAATAAAACCACATATATATGGTCAAATAATTTTCAATAAAGGGGCCAACAACATACATGGAGAAAAGAAAGCCTCTTTAACAAACAGTGCTGGGAAAACTGGAAAGCCACATGCAAAAGAATGAAACTTGACTACAGTTTGTCCTCTTGTACTAAAATTAATTCAAAATGGATCAAAGACGTAAATATAAGACCTGAAACAATAAAGTACATAGAAGAAGACATAGGTACTAAACTCATGGATCTTGGTTTTAAAGAGCATTTCATGAATTTGACTCCAAAGGCAAGAGAAGTGAAGGCAAAGTTAAATGAATGGGAACACATCAGACTAAGAAGTTTTTGCACAGCAAGAGAAACTGACAACAAAATAAACAGACAGCCAACTAAATCGGGAACGATATTTTCAAACAACAGCTCAGATAAGGGCCTAATATCTAAAACATACAAAAAACTCATAAAACTCAACAACAAACAATCCAATAAAAAAAAATGGGAAGAGGACATGAACATACACTTCTCCCAGGAAGAACTACAAATGGCCAATAGATATATAAAAAGATACTCATGTTCATTAGTTATTAGAGAAATGCAAATCAAAACTACAATGAGATACCACCTCACACCTGTTAGATTAGCTATTATCAACAAGACAGTTAATAGCAAATGTTGGAGAGGCTGTGGAGAAAAAGGAACCCTTATTCACTATTGGTGGGAATGTAAAGTAGTACAATCATTATGGAAGAAAGTATGGTGGTTTCTCAAAAAACTGAAAATAGAACTACCATATGACCCAGCAATCCCTCTACTAAGTATATACCCCCAAAACTCAGAGACCTTGATATGTAAAGACACATGTAGCCCCATGCTCATTGCAGCATTGTTCACAATGGCCAAGACATAGAAACACTGGACAGTAAACAATTCTGCCCTGTGCTATGGAGGGAAACACCATCTCTGTCTTCATAGACTGTTTATTGCATAAACATTCTTTTTATTATTTTTTTATTTTTTTATAAATAAATTTTTATTTTAATGGGGTGACATCAATAAATCAAGGTACATATATTCAAAGAAAACATTTCCATGTTATCTTGCCATTTAGTTCTGGTGCATACCCATCACTCAAAGAGAGATCATCCTCCGTCACCCTCTATCCAATTTTCTTTGTACCCCTCCCCCTCTCCCTCCTTCCCTCCCCCCACCCTCCGTAACCACCGCACTCCTGTCCATGTCTCTTAGTCTCGCTTTTATGTCCCACTAATGTATGGAATCCTGCAGTTCTTGTTTTTTTCTGATTCACTTATTTCACTCCACATAATGTTATCAAGATTTCACCATTCTGCTGTAAGTGATCCGATGTCATCATTTCTTCTAGCTGAATAGTATACCATGGTGTATATGTGCCCCATCTTCTTTATCCAGTCTTCTATATTTTTACAGTGATTAAAAGCCTTTAAGCAAACTCATGGCCAATAGAGCAAGAATCCATAAAAGAGTAGTGTCCTTAACATGTTCACCAAGTCCAAGTTGACCCCATCACCATGCCAAATTCGTGAAAAATGCAACCCAACCACAGTTTAGTCTGTTAGGAGCTGTCACAGGGAGCAGGAGTCCAGGAAAAGTCCACCTCCAGGAAAAGTCTGCATGGCACTGGAATTGTTGTCACCATTCTATACTTTGCAGCTCATGTCCAAGTCCCAATGACAGCTGCTTCTAGCTGGTAATGATTCAGGTAGACTGGAAAAGCCATTTGCAGCATGCGTGGATATGGAGCTTCTGTTCTTCTCTGCCTGGAGAGATGAGACCAGGTTGCTTTTCCCTGGAGCTCTGCGACTGTGGCATGGTAAACAGAACCTTGGGATACACTAAGCTGGGTGGCAAAGGTAGATTCATAATAGAAGTTGGCAAAAGGGGGAAAGAGAGCTCTAAATTAGGAGTAGGTCCCAGCCTGAAATATGAGTGGGGCATTGAGGTAGGAGGGATAAAGGAAACACTATATATTAAGCAAAGCAGCAGAAAATAGGACTATCAACACCCACAACAGAGATCTTTGAGGGAAGAATATAAAACCTGACTATTCAGGCAAAACATAGTTAAGTGGCCCTTGTGCAAATGAGATCAGTTTACCTGTTTCTTGGAAGAAATACCCTAGGCTCGTCCACAGTGTTGTAGATGGAGCCAATGGCCCTGGGCACCTTCAGCCTTCAGTGGCAAACCCCAGCTTTCTGGGCAAGGTTAGGTCATAGGTGCCTGGAGCAGGGCTGGAAAAGACTGAACCCTCCCTTAGAGGAGCGAAGGGAAAGCCTACATTCCAGTGTCTTTGTTTCCTCACAGCAGAGGCATGTGACCTTCCTTCAATGACCTTCCTTTCCACTATTGAAGCAGGACCCAGATGGCATCCTATGAGACCCCTTTGGGGCATTGGAGCCTTTAAGGGTGTATCCTAAAAGCTGGTAGTTCCCCTGATCTCTATTGGGCTTTTTCTGCCTCTAGGTATCTTAAAAGTCATGCTCAGAAGATCTCGCTGAGGGGTTTGAGGATCCCCATTCGCCTATATAAATCTTTTCCATATATCTGGAGCTATTTGGAAAAAGACAAAACAGTGTTATTAGCTGGATCTAATAAAGAAGGTAGTAGTTTCCAGGCAAAAAAGATTTGGTGTCTCCTGTTCATCAGCATTCAAAAGAAATGTAAATATTTTTTTTAAGTGAAAAGCATGATATAGTAGACCCGTAGGAGTTCCAGGATATGACTATCCCCTTTTAATTTTTTTTAATTGCCCTTAAAATGTTTGCTAAGTACACTTTAATAATACCTTAACTTTAAAGATTGTAAGCATGACAAAATACAGTAAATGCTTTTGCTCCATATGCAGGAGCATTTTCTGTTTAGCCAGTTTAGAAAATCCAATAATAGAACAATGCATACAGACAATGAGCTATAACATGCTTAGCAGCCTCTCCTGTTCTGACAGAGGTTACTATAGATCCGGAATTTGTATCCAGTGTAATGTGGACATACGACTGTTTGCCAAATGAAGGTATATGAGTAACATCCCTCTGCCAAAGTTGTCCTGGTAGGGGTCCTTGCGGGTTAACTCCAAATGAAGGGGCAGTATAGGACCCCTTGGACAGAATTTCCCTCTCTGCCGTGCTGCTTCCCGAGAAAGTTGAAACTGTTTACAGCGGGCTGCAGCGTTCTGGTGATGAATAGTATGAGACTGATTTGCTCGGTCTGTCATGGTTGCTCCATATAATTTTCTTTTGGGTAGCTTGATCAACAAGGGCATTCCTAGGCCCTGGCCGGTTGGCTCAGTGGTAGAGCATTGGCCTGGTGTGCAGGAAACCCAGGTTCAATTCCCGGCCAGAGCACACAGAAGAAGAGCCCATCTACTTCTCCACCCCTCTGCTCTCCCTCCTCCCCATCTCTCCCCTCCCCTCCCGCAGCCAAGGCTCCACCAGAGCAAAGCCACCCCAGGCACTAAGGATGGCCCCATGGCCTCGGCCTCAGTCACCAGAATGGCTCTGGTTGAAACAGAGCAACACCGCAGATGGGCAGAGCATTCCCCCCTGGTAGGCATGCCAGGTGGATCCTGGTCAGGCACATGCAGGAGTCCGTCCGACTGCCTCCCCATTTCCATCTTCAGAAAAACACAAAAAATAAATAAATAAAAGAAAAAATACAACAATAACAAACAAACAAAAAAAAAAAAAAAAGAAAAGAGAAAAAAAAAAAGAAAAGAAAAGGAAAAAAAAGGGCATTCCCTTGTGCTAAAGCTCCAGGGAGCATGGAGTGAGCTTTTGTATGTCCTATGAAACATGGAGCTCTATGTTGACATATAAGTCTTTGAAAAAGGAGGAACTGCTGAAATAGTTCATCAGCATTTGTCCCTAAGACAGCAGTCTTTATAGTGGAAACACCATAAGTAAATATTTGCTGTCTGTCTATAGATTAAGGGGGGAATATGGCAAATGCTGAAAAGCCATGATCTTTGTGCCCCTCGCCTCCCCCATCCACTTCCCTCTCCTCCCCCGACCCTGTAACCCCAGCACTGTTGTCCATGTCTCTGAGTCTCATCTTTATGTCCCACCTATGTATGGAATCATATAGTTCTTAGTATTTTCTGATTTACTTCTTTCGCTCAGTATAATGTTATCAAGGCTCATCCATGTTGTTGTAAAAGATCCTATGTCATCATTTCTTATGGCTGAGTAGTATTCCATAGTATATATATACCAAAGCTTTTTAATCCACTCATCCTCTGATGGACACTTGGGCTGTTTCCAGATCTTTGCTATTGTGAACAATGCTGCCATAAACATGGGGGTGCATTTCTACTTTTCAAATAGTGCTATGGTGTTCTTGGGATATATTCCTAACAGTGGAATAGCTGGGTCAAAAGGCAGCTTGATTTTTAATTTCTTGAGGAATCTCCATACTGTTTTCCACAGTGGCTGCACCAGTCTGCATTGCCACCAGCAGTGCAGGAGGGTTCCCTTTTCTCCACATCCTCGCTAGCACTTATTCTGTGTTGTTTTATTGATGAGCGCCATTCTGACTGGTGTGAGGTGATATCTCATTGTGGTTTTAATTTGCATTTCTCTAATCATTAGTGATGTTGAACATTTTTTCATATGCCTATTGGCCATCTGTGTGTCCTCTTTGGAGAAGTGTCTATTCATTTCTTTTGCCCATTTTTGGATTGGATTGTTTGTCTTCCTGGTATTAAGTTTTACAAGTTCTTTATAAATTTTGGTTATTAACCCCTTATCAGACGCAATGTCAAATATATTCTCCCATTGTGTAGTTTGTCTTTTTATTCTGTTCTTATTGTCTTTAGCTGTGCAGAAGCTTTTTAGTTTGATAAAGTCCCATTTGTTTATCCTGTCTTTTATTTCAGTTGCCTGTGGAGACAAATCAGCAAACATATTGCTGCGAGAGATGTCAGAGAGCTTACTGCCTATGTTTTCTTCTAAGATGCTTATGGTTTCACGGCTTACAGTTAAGTCTTTTATCCATTTTGAGTTTATTTTTGTGAGTGGTGTAAGTTGATGGCCTAGTTTCATTTTTTTGCAGGTAGCTGTCCAATTTTCCCAACATCATTTGTTGAAGAGGCTATCTTTACTCCATTGTATTTCCTTACCTCCTTTGTCAAATATCAATTGTCCATAGAGCTGTGGGTTTATTTCTGGGTTCTCTGTTCTGTTCCATTGATTTATGTGCCTGTTCTTATGCCAGTACCATGCTGTTTTGAGTACAATGGCCTTATAATATAACTTGATATCTGGAAGTGTGATACCTCCAGCTTTATTCTTCCTTTTCAAGATTTCTGAGGCTATTCGTGTTCTCTTTTGGTTCCATATAAATTTTTGGAATATGTGTTCTCTATCTTTGAAGTAAGTCATTGGTATTTTAATCGGTATTGCATTGAATTTATAAATTGCCTTGGGTAATATAGACATTTTAATGATGTTTATTCTTCCTAAACCTGAGCACGGTATATGCCTCCACTTATTCGTATCTTCCCTGATTTCTTTTATCAATGTTTTATAATTTTCTGAGTACAAATCTTTAATCTCCTTGGTTAGATTTATTCCTAGGTACCTTATTTTTTTGGTTGCAATGGTAAAGGGGATTGATTCCTTGATTTCTCTTTCTGACAGTTCATTATTAGTGTATAAAAATGCCTCTGATTTCTGAGTATTCATTTTGTATCCTGCACCTTGCTGAATTCATTTATCAGGTCCAGTAGTTTTTTGACTGAGACTTTAGGGTTTTCTATATACAATATCATATCATCTGCAAATAATGATAGTTTTACTTCTTCTTTTCCAATTTGGATGCCTTTTATTTCTTTTTCTTGTCTGATTGCTATGGCTAGGACTTCCAGAACTATGTTGAATAAGAGTGGTGAAAGGGGGCACCCCTGCCTTTTTTCTGATCTTAAGGGAATTGCTTTTAATTTTTGCCCATTGAGTATGATGTTGGCTGTGGGTTTGTCATAGATGGCCTTTATCATGTTGAGGTATGTTCCCTGTATTCCCACTTTGCTGAGAGTTTTGATCAAGAATGGGTGCTGGATTTTATCAAATGCTTTTTCGGCATTTATTGAAATTATCATGTGGTTTTTCTCCTTTCTTTTGTTTATGTGATGAGTCACATTGATTGAGTTGCGAATATTGTACCAGCCTTGCCTACTAAGAATAAATTCCACTTGATCATGGTGTATGATTTTTTTCATATATTGCTGGATCCAGTTTGCTAATATTTTGTTGAGGATTTTTGCATCTAAGTTTATCAGTGATATTGGCCTATAATTTTCTTTTTTTGTGTTGTCTTTGCCTGGTTTTGGAATAAGAATTATACTCGCCTCATAAAAGGAGTTTGGAAGTCTTCCTTCCTCTTAAATTTTTTGAAATACCTTGAGAAGGATAGGAGTTAGTTCTTCTTTGTATATTTGGTAGAATTCACTTGTGAAGCCATCAGGCCCAGGACTTTTCTTTTTTGGGAGTTTTTTGATAGCTGTTTCAATCTCATTTGTTGTAATTGGTCTATTTAGGTTTTCTGACTCTTCCAGATTGATTTTTGGAAGATTATATGATTCAAGAAATTTGTCTATGTCATCTAGGTTGTCTAGTTTTTTGGCATACAGTTCTTCATAGTATTTTCTTACAATATTTTGTATTTCTGTTGTGTCAGTTGTTATTTCTCTACTCTCGTTTCTAATTTTATTTATTTGAGTCCTTTCTCTTTTTTTCTTGGTGAGTCTTGTTAAAGGTTCCTCGATCTTGTTTACCTTTTCAAAGAACCAGCTCCTGGTTTCATTGATCCTCTGTATTGTTTCTTTAGCCTCTATGTCATTTATTTCTGCTCTGATCTTTATTATTTCCTTCCTTCTACTAACTCCGGGCTTTACTTGCTGTTCTTTTTCTAGTTCTTTTAGATGTAGGGTTAAGTTGTTTATTTGAGCTTTTTCTAGCTTCTTGAGGTATGCCTGTAATGCTATAAACTTCCCTCTCAGGACTGCTTTCGCTGTGCCCCATAAATTTTGAGTTGATGTATGCTCATTATCGTTTGTTTCTAGGAATTTTTAAATTTCTTCTTTGATCTCAATGTTAACCCATTCATTATTTAATAACATGCTATTTAGTTTCCAAGTGTTTGAATGTTTTTCAATTTTTCTATTGTGGTTGATTTCTAGTTTAATGCCATTGTGATCAGAGAAAGTGCTCGATATGATTTCAATCTTCTTAAATTTGTTGAGACCGCTTTTGTGCCCTAACATGTGGTCTAATCTAGAGAATGTACCATGAGTGCTTGAAAAGAATGTATATTCTGCTGTTTTAGGGTGAAAGGTTCTGAAGATATCTATTAAATCGAATTGATCTAATATGCCCTTTAAATCTGCTGTTTCTTTGTTAATTTTATTTTTTGAGGATCTATCTAATGATGTTAATGGAGTATTGAAATCCCCTTATATTATTGTATTGCTGTTGATCTCACCCTTTAAGTCCATCAAAGTCTGCTTTATATATTTAGGTACTCCTATATTAGGTGCGTAGATATTTATAATGGTTATATCTTCCTTTTGGATTGCTCCCTTTATCATTATGTAGTGACCTTCTTTATCTCTAATTATGGTCTTTGTTTTAAAGTCCATTTTGTCTGATATAAGTATTGCTACCCCAGCTTTTTTTTCATTTCCATTTGCGTGAAATATTTTTTTCCATCCTTTTATCTTTAGTCTATGTGCATCTTTTGATTTAAGGTGTGTCTCTTGTAGACAGCATATGTATGGGTCCTGTTTTCTTATCCACGCAGCTACCCTATGTCTCTTGATTGGATCATTTAATCCATTAACATTTAAGGTTATTACTAATATGTAATTTTTTATTGCCATTTTTTTCTTTAAAGCTGTATTTCTCTTTTGTTATATTCTTTTTTTCCTTTGATCTGTTTATAACAGGTCCCTTAGCATTTCTTGCAGCCTTGGTTTGGTTTCAGTGAATTCCTTGAGGTTTTTTTTTGTCTGTAAAGCTTTTTATTTCTCCTTCAATTTTAAATGATAGCTTTGCTGAATAAAGTAGTCTTGGTTGTAGGTTCTTGTTCTGCATTACTTTGAATCTTTCTTGCCATTCCCTTCTGACCTCAAGTGTTTCTGTTGAGAAGTCAGAAGTCATCCTTATGGGGGCTCCTTTGTAGGTGATAGTCTTTTTTTCTCTAGCAACTTTTACTTTTTTTTTTCTTGTATTTTTCTGAAGCTGGAAAGGGGGAGAGACAGTCAGACAGACTCCTGCATGTGCCCGACCGGGATCCACCCGGCACGCCCACCGGGGGCGATGCTCTGCCCACCAGGGGGCGATGCTCTGCCCCTCCAGGGCATCGCTCTGCCGTGACCAGAGCCATTCTAGTGCCTGGGGCAAAGGCCAAGGAGCCATCCCCAGCGCCCGGGCCATCTTTGCTCCAGTGGAGTCTTGGCTGCGGGAGGGGAAGAGAGAGACAGAGAGGAAGGAGGGTGTGGGGGTGGAGAAGCAAATGGGCGCTTCTCCTATGTGCCCTGGCTGGGAATCGAACCCGGGTCCCCCGCACGCCAGGCCGACGCTCTACCGCTGAGCCAACCGGCCAGGGCTCTGTAGCAGCTTTTAATATTTTCTCTTTATCATTTAGCTTTGGTATTTTAATTATGATGGGTCTTGGTGTTGGTTTCTTTGTGTTTCTCCTTAATGGAGTTCTCTGTGCTTCCTGAACATGTGAAATGTTTTCCTGCCTTAATTGGGGGAAGTTTTCTGCTATGATATGTTTGAACAAAGTCTCTATCCCTTGTTCTTTCTTTTCTTTTTCAAGAACCCCTATGATGTGGATGTTATTTCTCTTCATGTTGTCTCAGAGCTCTCTTAGAGTTTCCTCAGACTTTTTGAGTCTCTTTTCTTTTTTTCTGCTCTGCTTCCGTGCCTTTATTTATCGTGTCCTCTATCTCGCTGATTCGATTCTCTGCTTCATCCATCCTACTTTTAATTCCTTCCATTGTATTCTTTATTTCAGATATTGTATTTGTCATTTCTGACTGATTCTTTTTTATTATTTCAATGTCCTTTTTTATATTTGTTATCTCTTTATTTAGGTTTTGGTAATGTCCATCTATGGTTGTTCTAATATCTTTGAGCATCCTAACAATCGTTATTTTAAACTCTGCATCTGGTAATTTGGTTATATCTGATTCACTTAGGTCCTTTTCTGGGGATTTCTCTTGGTTTATTTGTGTTGTATTTCTCTGCCTCCGCATTTTCTCTTCACGGGAGTGGCTGTGATCACGTGCTCGGGTGCACAAGGGTTGGTAGCCTTGGCCTTTGCCCCGCCCCCATGTGTGACATTATGCTCGGTACTGAGGGCACTGGCGAGCACCTTTGCTCAGCTGCGGGTCTCCACCTGTTTCCGGGCTTTCGCCCTGCTCTTGTATGAGGAGCCTGCTCGAGGATTGCCTGCTAGCCTTGGCTCTACCGTGGGGCAGGACTGCGTGCCCAAGCTCAGCTCAGTAGCGGTACTCCGCCTCTTCTGGGCTTTTGGCTCCACCCCCACGAGAGGAGCTGGCTCCCAAGTCAGACCACAAGCCTGGGTTGCATGGCCGGGGCAAGGCTGTGCTCCTGTGCCCTTGCTCAGGGGCTGTTCTCCACCCTTTCTGGGATTCCTGCCCTTCTCCCACAGGCTGGATTACAGGCTGCCGGCAGCTGAGCTTGACCGCTTTTGCACGCCCCCTTCTCCCGAGCTGGGCAAGATTGGGCTCACACCTGAGCCCAGTGATGGCCAGCTGGCTTCCGCCCCTGCCAGCAGAACCGCGCTTTTGTCTCCCGCTGCCGCATGCCCTCTGGTGAGCCCTCTGCCGAGTAGGTGGGGGCGTTGCAGCTCGGATCCTAAGACTCACTACTGTAGACCCAAAAGCTCCCTCCTTCTATGCGACTCTGCTCTGAGTGCTGCAGGGGAGCTTGTTTGGCTGCTCTCCTGCATCCCTTTTCTGGTATTGCTGTTTCCAGGGGAAATATTCACTTCAGCTTTTGGGAGTGACTCGTCCCAGGGGTTAGGGTGTCTATCTCCCAAAATGTTTCTCCCTGTGCCTCCTAGATTACACTCTCTTCCTGTAACTCTGGTCCTCTCCTCTCTCTCCGTCCCCAGGAGCCCTGGGTGAGTGGTTGTGAGAGAGATGTTCTGAGCGGTCCTTTTAAGAAGGATCCTTGGTCTGAGAAATCAGACTCTTTCTCACAAACAGTATCCTGACTTGTTTCCAGCTAAATACTGTCCTTATGCCTCTTCTAGGCTCTGGGGCTGCAGGCTGGGGCTTTGTTCCTGGGGCTCAGGACCCTTCCCCTTCTGCTAAACTCAGTTCCCACCACGCGAGTCTCTCCCTGCTGCCATTCACTCTGAGGAGCTGGGCAGCCCTCTCCACGTTTCCGCGTTTCCGTTTTTCCTACCAGTCTCGGTGTGGCTTCTTCAGTGTTCCTTGGTTGAAGAGTCCTCTTAGTTTAGTCCAAAGTTGTTTTGCCAGATGATATTTCTTAAAATTAGTTTGTAATCCACTTTGGTTCTGGGAGGTAGATGTTGGTACATCCGCCTACTCCAGCGCCATCTTGTCTAAAACTTGCATAAACATTCTTGAAAATATAGTACAAAAGTTGTAAGTGCTTCTACGTATTCACAAGAACAAATAGCACAATCAGAAACAATCCCATAAGCCAACAATTTTCAATCTTTTATTTTTTATCTCATTGCACACATAAACCAATTATTAAAATTCTGTAGCACACCAAAAAACATATATTTTTTGCCAATCTGACAAAAATAGGTATAATTTTGATTGGTTTACAAAAAAAATCCTAATCATCTATCTTTTTTTGCTCCAAAGGACTTTTAAAAAAAATCAGGTGCTTATACTTGTATATAAGGATTTCTGGTACCAAGAATTAACCAATCAGATACAACCTTATTAGGCATTATGACCAATAAGATGCAACTCTTATTATATGACATATATTTGTGGTTTGAGACAGGACATTTACGCTGGACAGCAATTTTTTTGTTAGCTGTTGTTATTTTTATATTTGACAATCTAGAGAAAAGAGGTCAGTGCCCCTGACTAAATAGTTAGGTACGGCATGTTTTAAAATTCTTGTGGTACACTAGTTGAAAGTCACTGCCATAAGCCATTAAGCCATTCTTCTTAACTTTTTATATTGTCCTTTATTTAACCAGGTATAGCAGGTTGCATAATGAATGCACAGACTTCACCCAGACCTGCAGAAGAAATCTAGGGCTGTTTTATCATCCATAACAGTCTTGGCCAGTGAGCTGAAGCTGATCTGAACACTGAGGCAAGATGATGTCCTTGATCATTTCAGTTAAGTCAGGAACAGATTCCTAACTGGATAACTCCATTATTGAAAACAACTGCTTGTAGCGTGACTATAAATAATGAGTCAGTTATCCCTTTGGAAGCTTCTCAGAACAACCAAGGGAAGTCTCATATTAGAGAGATAATACAATAGTTCTCTGACTGATACAAGATCTTTTGTTGCAGATCTATTTCTTTAAATACTTGATATTCTCTTTGACCTTAGGTACAAGTCTCTATGTTAGAGGCAAATTACTGTTTGGCTTCCAGCAAGAAGTACGGTGCTGGGGACACACATGGTACTCCTGGATAACAGGTGTTTCCATTTGTTGCCTCAGATGGCAGAGAGGGGATGAAGTTTCTCCCAGAGGGATAGCTAGTACTTTTTTCATGCATAGCTGAGATGCATCAATAGGCCAGCAATAAGCTTGAATATACCAATTTTATTTGAGATGTGAGGCCTGTTTGGCTTTTTGCACCATATTAGGTGTTAAGTGTGAGGTGATCCATCTCCAAAAGAGACTACCAGGCCAGAGTTGCAAGGCCTTCATGGGTCAGTAGTTCAGTTTGGACAAGATCCTAATGGCAAGTTAATAGCTGCTTTTCTGAAGGCATATGCCTGTGATCTGTGCCTGGAGGCAAGGAAGGAGTCCAGAACCTCAGGAGGTGCCTATGGGTGCAGGCTGCCTCCCTTTGCTTGAGACTTAAATAGGCAAACTCATTAGTCACAGAGCCTTGTAGCTTCAGTAGTGTGGCAGAGTCCCAAAGGCAGAAAGTGTGCCACTACCCTTATATTACTTAATCTCAGTTTTTTCAGTTTCTAGGTTGGATGAAGATATTTTTTTTTTGTCATAGCAGTCTCAGGCTGAGTAATGAGATAGGGAGGGCTATGAGCAAAATGGGGCCCTAGAAAAGAGCATAGTGCTGGCAGATTAGGCCACTTCTTGCTTCCATCTTCAGTTAAAGGTGTAAAATAAGTTACTGAGTTTATTTCAAGTCCAGGCCATCAGGGTTGAAGTAAATACATGCAGTGGAGCCAAATACCCCTGCCAGAAATAGATAAGATGGTATCATTTGCGTGCTATAACTTTCTTTCCTGGAGAGACCAGGAAAAGGATCCTGTCAGTCAAATTCCTTTTTTAGAGTACAAATATATGCCATAATTTTATAAACTGTAAAAATATCATTGAGATAAATATATATATTTCCAGCAGAGAAAGAACATTCCATAGATTGCATTTTTTAGAAAAGAGAGACAGAGAAAGAGAGAGAGAAAGACAGAGAGAAGGGGGGGGGGGAGGAGCAGGAAGCATCAACTCCCATATGTGCCTTGACCAGGTAAGCCTAGGGATTTGAACCGGCAACCTCAGTGTTCCAGGTCAACGCTTTATCCACTGTGCCACCACAGGCCAGGCCATAGATTGCATTTTGAACCTCTTGCTCATAGTAAACCATTTAATTTTTATTGTGGCATTTTAGTTATAAAAGTACTTTCATCCTTCTTCCTTTGAATAGTGCAAAAATTTACTTGAATGGATTTTTAAAAATATTTCTGGTAATATTAACCTTTTTATTAGCCAGATATGTACACACAACCAATTCTGGGCAAGCAATGTTATTGTCATACTAGTTCCTATGTCACTCATGTTAGAGAAAACGCAGTTTCCTTTCTCTCTTTTTTGCTGATGTCTGGTGAATATTCTCAGTCCATGGGTCTCTCTTTAATTGCACATCATTATTCAATTACTTGCCAATCATTTAAATCAGGACAAGTATCTCACAAGTGACGTTAACAAAATCAAACATACATTTCTCCACCTCTTCCACCCCCACACCTGCTCCTTCTTTTTTAGTCCTCATCAACATCATCCACTTTATTACTCACATCAGAAGTTGGGTAGTCAAAATGCTCCAATGTCCAAATTGGTCACTGAACCTTGCTAGTCTTGCCTCCTGATAATCTCTCACATATAGTCTCTCCTTGTCATTCCCATGGCCTTCCTTAGCTCACGTTCTCATCTGAACTATCTAATACTTGCTGGGATTACCCATCCCCATTCTACTGTCCCTTTGCATACCAAGTGATCTTTCTAAATATAAAATTGATCATTTTACTTAACTACTTAAAGTGCAAGGACTTTATATCAATGGAAGCATTAGACTTCAATTTCTGGCATGAAGCAAATGACCCTCGTTTACCTTTTCAAGTAATGTGCTAGTGAGGTGCCTAAAGCTGAACTTTCTCCTGTTAACCCAGTGGACAATATATTTAAAATAGAGTTTGATTTGTGAGAATAGGATATTAAGTTTTTAAAAAGATTTTATTGATTTTACAGTGGGGGGGGGCAGGGAGTGAGAAGTATCAACACAGTTGTTTCACTTTAATTGTTCATTGCTTGCTTGTCATAAGTGCCTTGACTGGACTAGCCCAGGGTTTTGAACTGGTGACTTCAGTGTTCTAAGTCAACTCTCTATCCACTGCGTAACCACAGGCCAGGCTAGGATACTAATTTATGTTTCTACATTTTAAATGGAAGGAATAAAGCTGATTGAGAGAATATTTGAAATGATTCAAAAGTCTAGTAAAAGAAACCTATGATAAAAAAATAACTGCATTTTTTATAACTGAATATAAGACATATATCTTGAAAAAATAGTACTTTTTCTGTTCTTTATGCATTTTTAGAAAAAGTATTGATAAGATATATCATTATTTTTGAAACAAATATGTCTTATTAAAGTAGTAAAAAATTAGAATTACTCTTCCTAGGAAATTCAAGATCTGTGATTATCAATCCTTAGGAAAGTTGATTGATTTAAGGCAATTTAGTCTTGTTGGAAGTATAAAACCTGATTTGGTAAGGATTTATATAAAATAATTTATCAAAAGAAATTTATAAAATTCACACGTGATTTTTTAGGATTTCTTAATTAAGACTTACCTAATTTTTTTATAGATACCCTAATAAAATCTGTAATTCCTAAATTCATGTGAAATTTTATATAATTCAAAATCTCAAGGTATCATACATATAATTTAAAAAATTACTCAACTGATTTTTTAAAAATATATTTGTATGTTACACATTTTTCAAAATCAAAATATATAAAACTTATATCATGAAGTCTCCCTCTCCCCTGGGTTTCATCTGCTCTGCCCCTTTTCCCAGCTCCAGTCAGGAAACCAGGACTATTAGTTGCATACGCAGCTTCCAAAGGTTCTTTATGTATATACAAGTAAATAAATTTATATATTTATATATATATATTCATATATATATGCATATATATTCATATATATATATCATCCATTTCTAGTAGTATAATATATACATGGTGTCATGCATTCTGTGCCGACATATTTTCTGAACAGAGAATTCAGGAAATAAATTATTAATGGAAGATTTCATGGAACTATTAAGAATTTCTGGGATATGTGTTATTTTTTAAATTTTTATTGATTTTAATTTATTGTGTTTACATAGATTCAAGTGTCCCACTGAATATATCTCACCCCCACCCACATGTTCCCTTGGACATCCCCTTTGCCCCCGTCCCCAGGATTTGCTTTCCTACTCTCTATAATGCTGTGTTATGTATATATAATTTCACTAATCTCTTTCCCTTCTCTGATCCCATCCCCTCATCGCCTTTCCCTCTGACTGCTTTTCCTCTTATATCTTTGATCCCACCTCTGTCTCTATTCTGTTCCTCAGTTCACATTGTTTATTAGATTCCTCAAATGAGTGAGGTCATATGATATTTCTCTTTCTCTGCCTGGCTTATTTCACTTAGCATAATAGTTTCCAGGTCCATCCAATAGTTGTTGCAAAAGGTAAGATTTCCTTTTTTTTCCACGGCCGTGTAGTGGTCCATTGTGTATATGTAAAATTGCTTTTCAATCCACTTGTCCACTGACAGACACTTGGGCTGTTTCCAGGTCTTGGCTATTGTAAATAATGCTGCGATCTTTGAAGTATGCCATTAGTATTTTAATAGAAATTGCATTGAATTTATAGATTTCTTTAGATAATATAGACATTTTAATGTTGTTTATTCTTCCTATCCATGCACATGGTATATGCTTCCACATGTTTGTATCTTCCTTGATTTCTTTTAAAAAATTTCTTTTTCAGACAGTTCACTGTTGGTATATAAAAATTTCTCTGATTTCTAAATAATACTTTTATATCCTGCCACATTTCTGAATTCATTTATCAGGTCCAGTAGTGAGACTTTAGGGTTTCCTATGTACAATATCATCTCATCAGCAAATAATGATAGTTTTTCTTCTTTTCCAATTTGGATGCCTTTTATTTCTTCTTCTTGTCTGATTGCTGTGGCTAGGACTTCCAGAACTATGTTGAATAAAAGTAGTGAAAGGGGGCACCCCTGCCTTGTTCCTGATCTTAAAGGGGTTGCTTTTAATTTTTGCCCATTGAGTATGATGTTGGCTGTGAGTTTGTCATTAGATGGCCTTTATCATGTTGAGGTATGTTCCCTGTATTCCCACTTTGCTGAGAGTTTTGATCATAAATGGGTACTGGATTTTATCAAAGGCTTTTTCTTCATCTATTGACATTATCATGTGATTTTTCTCCTTCCTTTTGTTTGTATGATGAATCACATTGGTTGATTTGCGAATACTGTTTTAGCCTTGCCTCCGCAGAATAAATCCCACTTGATCTTCATGCATGATTTTTTTCATGTGTGCTGGATCCAGTTTGCTAATATTTTATTGAGAATTTTAGCATCTAAATTTATCAGGGATATTGGCCTACAGTTTTCTTTCTTTGTAGTATCTTTGCCCAGTTCTGGAATGAGGATTATGCTTGCCTCAAAAAAGCAGCTTAGGAGTCTTCCCTCCTCTTGAATTTTTTGAAATAGCTTGAAAGGATAGAAGTTAGTTCTTTCTTGAATGTTTGGTAGAATTTGCTTGTAAAGCCATCTGGCCCAGGGCTTTTGTTTGCTTGGAGTTTTTTGATAACTGTTTCAATCTCTTTTGTTATAATCAGTCTGTTTAGGTTTTCTGATTCTTCCGGATTGATTTTTTGAAAGATTATTTGTATCAAGGATTTTTCCATTTCACCTAGGTTGTCTGGCATATATTTCTTTATAGTGTTTTCTTACAATCCTTTGTATTTCTGCTGTGTCAGTTGTTATTCTCCACTCTCATTTCTAATTTTATTTATTTGAGTCCTCTCTCTTTTTTTTCTTGGTGAGGCTGGTTAAAGGTTCATCAATCTTGTTTACCTTTTCAAAGAACCAGCTTTTGGGTTTATTGATCTTCTGCATTGTTTTTTCAGTCTCTATGTCATTTACTTTCACTCTGATCTTTATTATTTCCTTCCTTCTACTTCCTCTGGGCATACTTGCTGTTCTTTTTCTAGTTCTTTTAGATGCAGGGTTAACTTGTATAGTTGAGCTTTTTCTTGCTTTCTAAGGTATTTCTGTAACTCTATGAACTTCCCTCTCAGGACTGCTTTTTCTGTGTCCCATAAATTTTGAGTTGTTGTATGTTCGTTTTCATTTGTTTCAAGAAAAATTTTGATTTCTTCCTTAATCTCATTGTTAACCCATTTGTTATTTAATAACATGCTATTTAGTTTCCAAGTGTTTGAGTGTTTTTCAGTTTTTGTATTGTAGTTGATTTCTAGTTTCATGTCATTATGATCATAGAAGATGCTTGATATGATTTCAATCTTCTTAAATTTGTTGGACCCATTTTGTGCCCTAACATGTGGTCTATCCTAGAGAATGTAGCATGAACACTTGAAAAGAATGTATATTTTGTTGCTTTAGGGTGAAAGGTTCTGAAGATATCTATTAAATCCAGTTGATCTAGTGTATCCTTTAAGTCTGCTGTTTTTTTTTGTTTGTTTGTTAATTTTATTTCTTGAGGATCTATCCATTGATGTTAGTGGGGTATTAAAATCTCCTACTATTCTAGTATTGCTGTTGATGTCACCCTTTATATCTATCAAAGTCTGCTTTATATATTTAGGTGCTCCTATATTAGGTGCATAGGTTTTTTTAATGGTTATATCTTCCTGTTGGATTGCTCCCTTTATCATTATGTAGTGACCTTCTTTCTCCCTTACTATAGCCTTTGTTTTAAGGTCTATTTTGTCAGATGTATGTAAGACATAGTTCAGATAGATAATGAAACTATCTATTGCTATCTATAAACTATCTATTGCTAGCCAAGTTTTTATGCATTTCATTTGCATGAAATACTTTTTTCCATCCCTTTACTTTCAGTCTATGTGTATCTTTTGTTTTGAGGTGATTCTCTTGTAGACAGCATATGTACAGGTCCTGTTTTCTTATCCATGCAGCTACCATATGTCTTTTGATTGGAGCATTTAATCCATTTACATGCAGTTGTTTATTGACATTTTGTTCTTTAAATCTACATTTCTCTTTTACTAGATTTTTATTCCCTTTGTTCTGTTTACCACAGAGCCCTTGACATTTCTTCCAGCATTGGTTTGATTGTAATGAATTCCTTGAGTTTGTTTTTGTCTGGGAAGCTTTTTATTTCTTCTTTAGTTTTAAACGATAGCCTTGCTTGATAAAGAACTCTTGGTTATAGGCTCTTGTTTTGCTTTACTTTGAATATTTTTGCCATCCCTTCCAGCCTCAAGTGTTTCTATTGAAAAGTCAGATGTCATCCTTATGAGGGCTCCTTTTTAGATGATTGAGTACTTTCCTTTTGCAGTTTTTAGTATTCTTTCTTTATCTCTTAGCTTTGGTATATTAATTGTGATGTGTCTTGGTGTAGGTCTCTTTGGGTTCCTCTTTAATGGGATTCTCTGTGCTTCTTCAACTTGTGTGACTTTTTCCTTCATCAGGTAAGGGTAGTTTTTGGCTATGATTTCTTCAATCTGGTTCTCTATCCCTTGTTCTTTCTTTTCTTTATCAGGAACCACTATTATGTGATGTTGTTTCTCTTCATGTTGTCACAGAGCTGTCTTAGAGTTTCCTCAGATTTTTTGATCCTGTTTCCTTTTTGCTCTTCTGCTTCTGTGCTTTTGTTTATTTTGTCTTCTGAATCACTGATTCTATTTTCTACTTCATCCAGCCTGCTTTTAATTCCTTCTAGTGTAGTCTTCATTTTTGATATTTTATTTGTCATTTCTGTATGATTCTTTTTTATGATTTCTGTGTCCTTTTTGATGCTTGCTATCTCTTTATTTAGGTGCTCATTGTATCCATTCATTGTTACTCTAAGATCCCTAAGTATCCTAACAATCATTATTCTAAACTCTGCATCCGGTATCTTGGTTATTTCCATCTCATTTGGTTCTTTTTCTGGGGATTTTTGTTGTTGTTGATTCATTTGAATTGAATTTCTCTGTATTCCCATTTTGTCTCTGTATAGACTGCTTCTTTGAATGTGGTGTTTGTGTAGTTAGCTGAGTATAGGGTTGGTGTTGTCTGCCTCCAGCTTTCAGTTGTGTTGTTTCTAGATCTTCTTGGGTTGGCTTTACCTGTTGTTTGTAATTCAGTGTGGGCTACTTGTCTACTGCTACTGCTCCTTTTGCTATTTGTGTAAGCATTTTCTATGCCTTAGCTGGGTCAGGTTTGAGGAGCCCTTCCTTAAGATACCACTCTGACTAGAGTTCTTAGGCCCAGAGCTGATGCTCTCCATACCTGGCTGCTGGATGTGCTAGCCTTGGACCTCTCTGGCCAGAATCTGGTGCAGACCAGTTGGGGTCACTGCTTATGACTGGCCCTTAGCAACTTTATTAGAGTGATTCTGAATTTGTGGCTGCCTCTGCTGGGCCCAGATGCCCCTGTAAATATAAGCTACATTCCTAGTCTGGCTTTTATCTACTCTTGGCCAGTGTGTGTGGCCTTTTACCAAGGTGTTGTTTGTCTGCCAACTTGCCCCTGCCTCCTTGGCACTCAAGCTCCGGCACTGCCTAGTGCGCAGGCTTGCTGCCTGCAGCTTGGGCTGTCCCGTGGGCACGTGCGCTGCCTTGCTGAGATCCGCCCCCTGAGGGCATGTGGGATGATGCCTTGCTGAGCTCTGCTCCTGCCACCATGTGGACTGCCTTGCTGGGTCTTCCCCCACCACCACATGGGCCCAGCGCCGCAGCTGCTGCCACAGCCAGGCCCTTTCACCCTTCGGAGGGTATTCAGCAGTTTTGGGGGGCAGTGTAGCCCACAAAACCTGTGTCCTTGATGCACTCCCAGCTGTGTCCTTGATGCACTCCCAGCTTCTAAGTGTCTCTCTCCACTGATTGGAGCAGGAGCATCTCTGGTGGGCCGGGTAATTGCTTCCCCTTCCTGGTGTTGATTCTCCCAGGAAAAATGGCCACTTTAGGTTTGGGGAGTGACCCAGTACAGGGGTCAGGGTGGCTGTCCTTCACAGTCTCTCCCTGTGCCCCCAAGACTACACTGTCCTCTTGCAACTCCAGTCCTCCTGGTGCTCCCCGCTCCTGGAGTCCTGGGTAAGTGACTGTGTACGAGGTTTTCTGCATGGTCCCTCTAAGACAAAATCTGGGTCTGAGAGTTCTCTCTCCCTCTTGCAAACAGTAACCCAGCTCTTCTTTCAGCTAAATACTGTCTGTATGCCTCCTCTAGTCTCTGGGGCTCCAGGCTAGGGCTCTGGTCCTGAGACTGTTGACCCACAACTCTCTAGGCTACCCACCCTGCTGTGAGAGATCCTCCAGGCTGCCTCTTGCTACTGGGAGCAGGGCTGCTTTTTTTGTGTCTCCACCCTTTCTACCAGTCTCAGTGTGGTTTCTTCAGTTATGCTTGTTTATAGATTCCTTCTAGTTTAGTCCAAAGTTTGTTTATCAAGATGATTGTTCCTAAGTTAAGTTGTAATTCACTTTGGTTCTGAGAGGTAGGAGTTGTAATATCTGCCTACTTCGTCACTATTTTCTCTCTTGGGATATGTGTTCTTGAGATTTTCTTATCTATTTAAGGATTAGCTGAGTCAAATATGAAACCTAAAGTTGGACTCCCCCAGCCCCTGAGCAAGCTTTTAAGACTTTCTTCCCTCTTGCCTGAGCAGGTGGTGGTGCATTGGATAGAGCATCGGATTGGAACTCAGAGGACCCAGGTCTGAAACCCTGAGATCACCTACTTGAGCGTGGGCTCATTCAGCTAGAGTGTAGGCTCACCAGCTTGAGCACAGGGTCACTGGCTTGAGCCCAAAGGTCACTGGCTTAAAGCCCAAGGTCCTTGGCTTGAAGCCAAAGTCACTGATTTGAGCAAGGGGTCACTAGCTCAGCTGTAGCCCCCCAGTCAAGGCACATATGAGAAAGCAATCATTGAATAACTAAGGTGCCACACGAAGAATTGATGCTTCTCATCTCTTTCCTTCCTGTTTGTCTGTTCCTGTCTGTCCCTCTCTCTGTCTCTCTGGGGGGAAAAAAAGAAGACTTTCTCTCCTCTCACCAACCTGCTTACATTTCTTGAATAGAGATTAAGTGTAATATTGGTTCTAAGAATAAAACTGAAAAGATAAAACTATGACTAATAATAGCAAAGAACATTAATTATGAATGACATTTATATTACCTGTGACAAAGTGCAACTGTGGATATAATTAGGAATGTTCAAAATCTAATCATGTCAGGATGAATTTTATAAAAATTGGCCATAATCTCTTCCCCTCGCCACTTCCACCCCCTCCACGCTACTCCCCCCACCCTCCTGTTTCTACCTATGCTGCTTTTGAGAACTTTAATGTAGAGGGGCCAAATTTATTCACCCAGAACTGCCCCAGGAACCCTCCATGCACATGGCCCTAGAGTAAGTCATAGAAAATAGTACAGGGTAGAGAAGAAGACTGTGGATTTAGAATCTGAAGCATGGATTCTAATCCTGGCTCCCCCTTTATTAGTGAGGTAATCTTGTCAATTCATTTAGTTTTTAAAAAGTTTTGTAGGATCCAACATTTTCATTTATAAACAAGGTTGATAACTTCCATCCTAGCTTCCCTAGAAGGCAGTGGGTAAGACCAAGCACAGAATGTGAAAATGCCTTAGGACCAGCACAATGCTATGCAAATATTGTTGCTGCCATGACTTCATGGAATTTCTGAGGAGTAGATGATTTTCATAGTAGCTGTGTACATGCTTGTGCCCAGCAGTGGGAGAGTAAGACATTTCCAGGAAAATCAGCCTAAGGGTTTGCCATTAGAGTTTGTTTGAAAATTAGTAATATTTGTCCGCTGCTGTCCTCTAGGTTTTTTTTTTTTTTTTCTTTTTTTAGGCATATCCTGATCACTCTTTAAAAATTTTTTGGTTGTATTTTGGTGGCAAATTTACCTTACTTTGTAGGTTTTGATTTAAAATAGATTTTTGAAAATAAAATCTATCATACATTTACACAATAGAAGACTACTCAATCATAAAAAAGAAGGAACTCTGACCAATTGTGACAGCATGGCTGGACCTGGAGAGCTTTATGCTAAGTGAAATAGCCCAGTCAGAGAAAGAAAAGTCCCATATGATTTTACTTATTTGTGGAATCTAATGAACAAAGTGAACTAATAAGCAAAAAATAGAGGCAGACTCATAGAGAACAGGCTGACAACTGTTGAGGTGGTTCAGAATTAGAGGCATGGAAAGATTGAACAGAAAAGGAAAAAAAGTCATGGACAGGGACAACAGTGTGGTGATTGCTGGGGATAGTGCATGGAGATAGGGTGTAGATGAGATAAATGCTGATGGGTGGAGTCTTGACCTGGGGTAGTGAATACACAATACAGTGTACAGATGATGTATTGTAGAATTGTGCACTTGAAACCTGTATAATTTTTGTTAACTAGTGTCACCCTAATAATTTTTTAAAAAGAGAGAAAAAATAGCCTTTTGATAGGGACTCATAAATGTTTAGGTTGCTTCCAAAGGTTGCTACTCTCCCTATAATATATGATGCAGAATTTTGGGTATGTCAGTGGGACTCATGCTTCAGGTTCCAAATTTTTGGAATGGAGGGAATAATGGTGTTAAACTTCATCTAAGGCTGAGACTGATAGTCAGCAAGTACCATAAGGAAAGCTGAAAAAAAAAACTTTGAGGAGTATGCTCAATTCATATGTTTGTATCTATGTACTTATATGACATTACAAGCTAAAATCTAATGTTACTTTACTAACTATATTTTGCTTAGTCTGAGATTTAATTAAGGGTATTTGTCTTATTTTACATTAACTGTTGTTATGTCTGGTAGCTCAGTTCAAATATCTTAAGAACTCTCATATGAAGACAATTAGATTTATTCCCTGTAGTAGGAGAGGGAAGACATAGGTGGTCAGCTTAATATAACAGAGGAGCTGTGTGGAGGAGGTTTTATGCAGGGACTGAATGATTAAAGATGGACAAAAATGTTGGAGAAGGAAAAGCAAATGCAGGAAATAATTGTGTTATTATCTCTTTAGAGTAGCATTTTTCAGTTGGTGTGCAGAAAGAGGTACACTGGCATTCCACATGAGTTTTTAAAACATGCATCCTGAATGATTTTTTTTTATTAAGTGATAGGCGAGGAGGCAGAGAGACAGACTCCTGCATGTGCCCCAACCAGGATCCACCTGACAAGCCTCATACTGGGCGATGGCTCTGCTCATCTGGGGCTGCTGCTCTGTTGCTCGGCAACTGAGCTATTTTAGTACCTGAGGTGAGGCCATGGTGCCATCTTCAGTGCCTGGGGTTCAAACCATTCGAGCCATGGCTATGGGAGAGGAAGGGGGTGGGGGAAGGGTGGAGAAGCAGAGGGTCCTGATCAGGAATTGAACCCAGGACTTCCACACACCAGGCCGATGCTCTACCGCTGAGCCAACTGGCCAGGGCCACATCCTAACTATTTAGTTAGAAGCACTGACCTCTTTTTCAGATAAAAAACTGACAACATCAAATGCAATAATAGCTATCTGAATCTTAATTAATCCAAATTATGCGTATTTTATCAGATTGTCAAAAAATACAACTATCTATCTATCTATCTATCTATCTATCTATCTATATCTATCTATATGTTTGTGTGTGTGTGTGCTGCAGAATTTTAGTAATTATTTTATGTCTGTCATGAGATGAAAAAGGTCAAAAGTCACTGCTTTAGAGACTAGATTCCTAGAAAGGTTGATGAAAATGTAGGGAACAGTGAGGGATCAGAATAGCTCTCACTAGATTCTCCTGAACTTTCCAGGACATTCAGAATTTTCTCTTACAGACTTTGAACTTCTAGCTGCTTCCTTACCTTTGGAGACTTGGAGCACTTTCTGAGGGTCTTGGAACATCTAGTTGAAGCTTCTCAGGATATGATCTTGGGACCAATGTGGAGTTCTGTTTCTGCCTGAATTTCACTAGGGCTCTGAGTTTGGAGCACTAAAGCAGATACTGTAGACATTTGACATTAATAAAGGTCTCTGCCTATTTATTTTGGAGGTGACAGTAAGATAGTTCAAGTTCTGTGGTCTGAAAAGTCACACTGCAGGCTCAGTGACCTTGCCTTGTAACTGTGCCACCAAGTCATAGGTTGTTTGAGTTCCAGTGAGACTGTGAACAGGGAGGGCCCATGTTAACCTGGGGTGCTCCTTGAAGATGAGTTTTCCTGTTCCTAACAAATGCTATAGTATTTTGAGGCTACATTGAAGGGTAGGTAAAGTTTAGGGCCATCCAATGGGGGACAGAAGACCGGCTCTGTATCTATCACTTCCTTATAGAATCAGTGCAACAATACTTCTCATTAATATTTCTCTTCAGTCTGTAAGGATATTTTACACATCTAGTCCTGAGGAGAATCCACACCATTGCCACACAGCAACCCAGACCACAACAATTTGCAGTGTTTTTGAAATTCTACCAAATGAAATCAGCTCTTCTCTATGACCATTTCCCCTGCTTTGTGTGTCTGTTCTCCCTGCAATCCCGCCTTACTAGGCAGATGCTGCTTTTATCATATCAGTGGTCTTTCAGGGTCTCTTTTCTTTACATTGCCCATTAAGCAGACATTTGAAGCAATTATTCTATTCAGTTTCATTACACTGCTGTCTGTAGTAATAACTATCTTGAAAGAGAGCCTGGCTATGTCAAATTTTGTGTTTCCTTCTTAGTTCCTGGGGTGACATCCCAACTCTCTCTCTTCTCTGCTCCTGCTACTATTTACCTGAGCTCTTTCTGTGATGGGAAAGGAAATGGTACACCAAAGGCCAAGTAGTCCAGGTGGAGTCATTCTGTTGTCATTCTGTTAGTACAATAAAGTTAATGGTCTACTTTTTAAAACTATCGTTGCAAAGAAAATTGAGACCATTCATTTTCTCTAAAACATATTTAGTGTTCTAACAAATATTTTCCATATCTTAGTACCTTATAATTTTGATTGATTTTGATTATATATTTATAGAAGGTTCTTTTTTTTCCCTGAGGAAAAATAAAACGCTTAAACATTTAATTTTTTCTTTTTGTTCAGGGAGTCTCTGAAGTAGTCACACTCACACATAAATGAATGAATAACTAAGAATGATTGTCCCATGTGGGAGGCCACTGGAATTTTCTTGTTCTTTCAACTGTTTCACTTGGTAGGGTTTTTTCTGTCCACCACTATAGACTCTAAAGCTACTTGTGGGCCTTCCCCACTTTATGGGAGGCCAGCTCCTCCTTTCTGATCTAACTTTAATATAATCTAGGACAAAGTTGGTGGGCAGTAGCAGTATGGTCAGCCTGACAGTAACAAGGAAGAAGGGAAGAACAAGTACTTGAGCTGCTGTTCTGCTTACCTGCTGCTTTGATCCTAGCACAGTCTTATTCTCAGCCTCTCCTTCCACGAAACCCCCTTCCTGGAGGCCCCCGCTCCATAACAAGGCACATCTGGTGCTTTGTGGACTTGCTCAGCAGTGTAGAAATGCTTACTCCATTCATGGTGTCCTGTATGGCCAGTAGATGATGTTAAATAGTCTACGTATTTGGGTCTTCATGGACTTCTGGAAATCCAGAGAGCCACTGAAATTATATAAAATAGTTTTTTTGAATGTGCATCATACACACATTCCTGTGAATGAATATTTTTCTGGGTAGAGATTCCATAGCGTTTTATCAGATTCTCAATGAGCTATATGACCCCAAGAAATTTTAAAATGTTAGTAAATAACCACTGATGTGGTATTAGATGACACAGAGTCAGTGTTTAGTTAAACAATAAATATTTATTGAGTATGTATAATGCGCCAGGTACCTATAATGTGCTTGGTACATCTTGAAACAATCTTCCCTATCCCAATTCTTACCTCATTAAGTTTATATTTCAGTTGAGAGGAGACAAATAGCAGACAGTGTACATAACACATTAGAAACAGGAGTGGGATTCAGGTGGTTTGCCCTGGTTTGCCAGAACAGATACCTATTTTTTTTTAAGTTTGGTGAAAGTTTGGTGATTTTAACTGGTTGTTAAAATCACGCTTGTAATCATAGTTCTCTCTAAGGTGGATACCTGGGCAGCTGCCCAATGTGGAAATCACAAATTTATATTCCTTACTCTTTTTTAACCTTCATCTGCAAAATAGTGTATTTTTTTTTTTTTTTGTATTTTTCTGAAGCTGGAAACAGGGAGAAACAGTCAGACAGACTCCCGCATGCACCTGACCGGGATCCACCTGGCACGCCCACCAGGGGGCGACGCTCTGCCCACCAAGGGGCGATGCTCTGCCCCTCCGGGGGGGCGCTCTGTTGCAACCAGGGCCACTCCGGCGCCTGGGGCAGAGGCCAAGGAGCCATCCCCAGCGCCCGGGCCATCTTTGCTCCAATGGTGCCTCTCTGCGGGAGGGGAAGAGAGAGACAGAGAGGAAAGAGAGGAAGGAGAGGGGGAGGGGTGGAGAAGCAGATGGGCACTTCTTCTGTGTGCCCTGGCCAGGAATCGAACCTGGGACTTCTGCATGCCAGGCCGACGCTCTACCATTGAGCCAACTGGCCAGGGCCAAAACAGTGTATTTTAAGTGCCCCTAGTAGTGTTCATTTTGTCCATAGGTGAAAAAAAAATTGATGGAACTGTGCTTATAATATTTAACTGTTTCTAATACAGTTATATCAAACACAATGACCATTAGTCTAATCAGCCTACCTCTAAAGAAATGGGATCTTACTCCTACAGTGAAAAGATGGTAAAGGATAAATCACATAGCCAATCATGCTTGGATAAAAGTAAAGGAAATTCCAGGTGAGGACGCCAATCAAGAAGCAACATGAAGATACCTTAAATAAAAGTTTTATTATTTTTTGTCAGGTATTATTTAATATTTTTTATTAATATTTTAAAACTCTTTATTATAAATTATCTAGTTGTGTGTCTTCTTTTATTGTTCTTATTTCAGTATTAAATGCCTGAATTAATAAACTACCTTTTGGTATATCTTTTTTTATACTTTAAATGGTCATTAGGGCAGAGAACCAGTTTTTAAATTATTTGAATCCCACCACTAATTAGAAAGTATATCAAAGGATATAAGTGCCACGGGAAAATAAGCCGGGTAAGAGAGATCAGAGATGTGGTGGAGGGAGAAGTGTTGCTATGGTTTCAGGGTAGATCTCATTGAGAAAATGACAGTTTAATGAAATCATGAAGAGTTGAAGGAGTCAGGTAGGTGTCTGAGGGAAGAGTGTCAGGCAGAAGGAACAGCTAGCACAGTGTCTCTGATGTTGGAGTAACCCTGGCATGTTCAGAGTGGTGGAGTGGTGAGAGTGAGGAGAGGTAGCAGTAAGTCAGAGGGCTATAGGGTGTATATGTGTCCATGTGCACTTGTGTGTGTGCACGTGCATGTGTGTGAAAGAGGCAGGGTCTTATAGGTCTCTGCGCATAATTTTGGGGAGCCCTTGGAGAGTTTTCAGCCGAGGAGCGACATAACCTAACATAGGTAATAAGAGGATAACTTTGGCAGATGTGTCAAAAACAGACTGAGGGAGGACAGAAACAGTCATTCAGGAAGGAGATGGGGATCTTGTGGTTGAGGGTTGCAGCAAAATGCTGAAGTTGGTTGTATTTTGAATATATTTGAAGGTAGAGCCAACAAGGTTTTCTGACAGATCAGGTGTAGATTGTCAGAGAAAGAGAGGTTCAAGGATGATTCCAAGACTTTTGGTCTGAGCAACTGAAATGGTGGAGGTCATAGGAAAAGGTAGAGCTTCTAGGTGAGATGGGATTTGTATCTCAGCTCTGCTACTTACCAGCTAGCTGTATTGTGACCTAACTTGTGAGCAGTTAACCTCTCTGAGTCTCGGTGTTTTCATTTGCAAGATGGGGCAATCCATAGGGATCATATAGGAATTCTGATAACGTGCTTGTTGTATATTGCATTCAACAGATGTTAATCCCTTTCCCCAACTTTTAGAAAGGAACAGAGAAGGAATATGGGAGAGAGAGGGAGTATGTGGGTGAGAGGTGGCCCCATCTTAGATATTTGCTCAATAGAATCTTGTCTTTTTGGCCCTGGCCAGTTGGCTCAGTGGTAGAGCATCAGCCTGGTGTGTGGATGTCCTGGGTTTAGTTCCTGGTTAGGGCACACAGGAGAAGAACCGATCTGCTTCTCATCCCTCACCCTCTCACTTCTCTCTCGTGCTCTCTTCCCCTCCTGCAGCCATGGCTCAACTGAAGCGAGTTGGCCCTGGGTGCTGAGGATGGCTCCATGGCCTCTGCCTCAGGTGCTAAGAGTTCAGTTGCTGAGAAACAGAGCAATGCCTCAGATGGGCAGAGAATCACCCCCTAGTGAGCTTGCCGCATGGACCCTTGTCCGGGCACATGCGGAGTCTGTCTCTTTGCCTCCCCTCCTCTCATTGAATAAAAAAAAAATAGGAAAAAAAAAGAATCCTGTCTTTTTGGCTCTATTGTTTAAATATGTTGTATAGTCTTTGAGGTTTTATCTGTACATCAGCTCCATATTTTCTTCTGCCAGGTGCCTGGGCCTACCAACTTGGAGTTCAAATTAGATATTATCTTTAATACATCATTTTATTGTTATTTATAAGGAAAAAACATGTCTGTTACAGCAAAGAAGGAATTCTTCTCTGATACTATTAACTATGTGTACTGTCCACAAACAAGCCTAACTAATAGGGTTTCTTGTTTTAATAATTAGGTCATTTGTGTATTGAATATTTTATTTTGTGCAGAAATGCTTGGTGAGTTGTTATATAGCCATTTAATCATGTTTTGCTGATATTTGGGGGTGATTAGTAAGGATTTTGGATGGGTTGGGCATGCATTATTATTTTTCTCATTTAAGACAATAAAATAAATCATCTACTATTATCTGATTATTAGTTACTAACCATGCTTTCAGCAGTGGCTAGGATTTTCAATAAAGGATGCCAGATTAGGAATTTAACAATTGAGGGAAGAGTGGGTTGAAACTGTTTAGATTATAAGGACACATTCTGTTTTTTTTATTCAAAGACACTCACTCCCAGCCATTTCAATGTTTCTGAAATTAGAGTGCATTTTGTGACCAAGATATACATTTAATATGATAATATTTTGATTAGGATTTTTGATATACTTCAAGAAATGGCAGTCCTCTTCTCTGTCCCAATTTAAAGCCAATTGAAAAGTGAGTCAAGAGAATAAGCAGTAGAGAGTAAATGTGTCAGTTTTGTTGGTGGTAGATTGGTGGACATAAAACTTACTTTGAGTATTCTGAGTAGTAGCACTTTCCTAGGTCGATGTCCCCACTGAGCTGGGTGGAGAACAAAGGAAACACATCTGATGCTCCATGCCTGGGACTTTGGTTACATGAACTTCACTAAACTGAGAAATGAGGTCCAGTGGCTCTGGTCCTCTAAATGACCACTCCCCCACCTCCAGGGGGAGAAGTGAGAGGCAGTTAAAGTCCAGGAGTATAAAAAATTTTCTCTCTAGCATCAGAGGACAGAGTCACTTTGTCCTTAAGAGAGTATAAGAATTCCTCTTTGATGGGGAAATGGAGGGTCTAGGTTAACCAGTTTTTGGCAAAGGGGTATTTTGCTATGCTATTGTCTAGAAAAATGGATACAATTCATATTATTGTGTTTTGAATATCTAAAAGGAGATATTATTTAAGGAAGCTCTGAGAGAGAAGGTAGGGTTAGTTGAGTACTAGACTGTCCTTCTGTCCTTTTGAAAACTTGTCTCATTATCAAAGTATATTTATTAGGAAATTATTGGCTCCCATATGTATATGTTTAGGAAAGGATTGGTGGTTGAAGGACAAAAATATAAAAATACTTTATATTTTAGAAAATGTAAAATGAAAATGTAAATGATATGGCCTGAATGATTTTTAATTATTTTAAAAATAAGAGATAAATGCTCAAACAGTTCAAAAGAGAATAAAAATAAGTCATTCTATTTTTCTCTCAAAGTTCTTCTCACAGAGGCAACTACCATCACCAGGTTTTTGTGAATCCTTCTAGAGATACAGGGTGGGGCAAAAGTAGGTTTATAATTGTAAGTAGGTGAGTGCTTTATTCTTTTTTTTTTTTTTTTTCTGTATTTTTCTGAAGCTGGAAAGGAGGAGAGACAGTCAGACAGACTCCCACATGTGCCTGACAGGGATCCACCCGGCACGCCCACCAGGGACGAAGCTCTGCCCACCAGGGGGCGATGCTCTGCCCCTCTGGGGCGTCACTCTGCTGAGACCAGAGCCACTCTAGCGCCTGGGGCAGAGGCCAAGGAGCCATCCCCAGCGCCCGGGCCATCTTTGCTCCAATGGAGCCTTGACTGAGGGAGGGGAAGAGAGAGACAGAGAGGAAGGAGGTGGGGAGGGGTGTGGAGAAGTAAATGGGCACTTCTCCTATGTGCCCTGGCTAGGAATCGAATCCAGGTCCCCCGCACGCCAGGCCGATGCTCTACCGCTGAGCCAACCGGCCAGGGCTAAGTGCTTTATTCTTGTATTATTATTTGTTAATTATTGCATTATCTTTATTATATGCAGCTTAAGTGTCTGTCGCCGATAGCTTATTGGTTGCTTGCATAACTGTATTAGCCAATGGGGTGAAGTTGCCACAGCTGAACACAAATTGAGCGGGTCAGGGGAAAGGTGAACATTTGTTTGCATTGGCAATCATCTGCTTTTGAAACAATTTAAGGCTGAATGCAAATTGAGCGTGTCAGGGGGAAGGTGAACATTTGTTTGCATTGGCAATCATCTGTTTTACATGAAAACTATGTCTTTAATGTAATTTCTTTTAAGAATGCCTCCTAGAAAATACAGCACTGAAAAGGAGAGAAAAGGAGCTAAAGCTGCACAAAAACGGCTTTCTCGACAAAAAGAAACCACTGAGCAGAGAAAGACAAGGCTTGCTTCAGTCGCAGAGCAAATGCGTCTTTCTCTGCAAAATGAGACTGATGAGCATAGAGAAACAAGGCTTGCCTCAGATGCAAGACAAAAAAGCCTGTCTCAACAAAATGAGTCCCTTGAACAAAGGCAGGAGAGAAATGCAAAAAAAATGACAGAGTAATGCTGACCGAAACGCAAAAAGGATTAAAATAGTTTCAAACGGAGAAACTTTAATTTTTGAGCATTCCTCTGGTGACATGAATATTAAATGTGAACACTGTCAGTCCTTAAACTTCAAGTTAGAAACAAATCGATTTGAACGTGGCAAGAAAGGATTTTCTCAATGTTGCAAGTACAGAAACATTGTAGTTCCACTAATTGAGAATTATCCACGACTCTTGAATAAATTATTGACTAATCAGCATCCAAATAGCAAACAGTACATGGATAGCATTTGATCCATTAATAGTTCGTTTGCTTTTGTGTCCATGGTAAACAAACCAATTGACTTGCCTGGACCAGGACTTTATTGCTTTCGACTTCATGGTCAAGTTTACCATCAAACTGGAACTTTGCATCCTTCTGACGGGAAAAGAAAGTTTGCTCAATTATATATACTTGATCCCTCAGAAGCCAGTTCGGCACGTTTAGAATGGAATAAAAGAGTTCCTGAGACCTTACTTAATGAAATGGGGGAATTATTTCAAGACATTAACCCATTTTCTACTGCATATAAAATGATGCACGAAGTTGAAAAAAAGTTGGCCTCTAATACTATAGCAAGCAATGAGCCAGCAATCAGCATTGCCATGGCCATTGTCTGTGATTGTAACTTAGATCAAAGGTGGTATAATGTCCAGCAAGCCAATGAAGTGGCTGTCATATTTGAAAACACTGATGGAGAGCCACCACATGAGCGAGATTTAATAATTTACCCAAAGGCTCAACCTGGACAAACTGAATTAAAGCGAATCAGCATATGGGATCCAAATCTTGACCCAATGATGTATCCTTTACTTTTTCCATGAGGAGAGCAAGGCTGGAAGCCTAAACTTGGCTTACATAATCCTAGAAAAAATAGATCGCAAAGTTCAGAAATGGAATTTTATAGCTATATGTTGTCAGTTCGAGACAACTTTAATCCGCTTATAATGGCAGGAAAATTAACTCAGCAACTCTTTTGTGATTGGTATTGCCGAATGGAATCTGGGCAGCTTTAAACGCTTAAGCATGTTGGCATTTTTTTACCTGAACCTGCATTTGGACACGGTCAACTTTATGTTGCCTGTTCAAGAGTTCGTGAAAGAACGGACATAAAATTAAAAATAATTGATGGTCCTCTGCAAGGCGAGCTTAAAAATGATGGAAAGATCTACACAAGAAATGTTGTGTACAAAGAGATCTTTGACATGTGAATTATTTTATTATTTAAATCACCTTTATTTATTGAGCTAGCAGTGGCTCTTCAGAAATGTACTGCCAGTGGTTTCCTTCATTGCACTCTACTTTAAGCAATTAAGCAAGTAGAAGGGGGAAATCCCATGGGGCACTAAGCAAAGGGGCATCCTCGCCGCCTGCCCTGGGTAATTCAGTTTGAATTAGCAGACACCTTTGCACAAATCATTTTAATTACAATTTATAATATCTAGAACAGCGGTCATTTCGTATGACTGCCGGGCTTTCTAGTTTTTTATACACTTGTAAACTTACTTTGGCTCTACCCTATATTTATGCATGATAAATATTTTGTTTGTTTTGTACAAATGGTTATTATCAATGCCTCCAGAGAAACACATTAGATGGACTTTACAGACATTTATGATATATAATCTATGTGATACCTGCCAGTAGGAAAAAAACTTTTAATTAGGTATGCAATTACAAATTGATGGCTTAAAATCTGTTAAAGAAGAAAGAATCCAAGTAATCTAAATAGAATGGTTTATTTTACCTGCAATGTCTCAGTGATATATGCTTTCATGGTAAGAAGTAATAGAAATAATAGGAATAAAAATGTATAGAGTACGGAAATGGAATTATTATTGCAGATTTCCTCCATGAGGAAATTTATTGTTTCCACTGTTTCCTTAGGGTAGTTTGGAAACCAGGAGGACTCAGATATAAAAGGTAGATAAATATATTCTTATTGGGTTGCTGGTGCTTTTGTCTAAGCATGTCTTTATGTACTTAGGAATTACATTATACTGTGTCCTAAAAACTGAATTTGAAAGGTAAGCGCCGGAGTGAATTTCTAAGTAATAACATTTGTTGCATTTACAAAAAAGTCTAAATTCTGGCAGAAGCACTGTGAGAATGAAGTACAAATGCAATCACATTAAAAAAAAATTAGACCTTATTCTTAAGAGCAAGTGAAGACAAAAGTTGCACAACTCCCTACTTTTAATATTCTTAGGTTTCAAAAAAATTTTTTTGACCATAACCACCAAAGCAGGTGTGGTGAGGAAGCAGCCTGGAGAAACGGATCGTGTTCTGCACTAGGAATAGATGTGAGTTGTTTCCCCAGCTGTGCCTCTATATAGATGACCTTGATCTCGACCAGTTAGTTATTCAATGTCTCCAGTTGTCATGTTTTTTATCTGTCAGACTGAGTAGGTAGGTAATCTCTGGTCTTTCTTCCAAAAACAACATTCTATTGTGTTAGAAAAGGGCTTCAGGCCCTGGCTGGCTGGCTCAAAGGTAGAGCATCTGCCTGGAGTGTGGATGTCCTGGGTTTGATTCCCAGTCAGGGCACACAGGAGGAGCACCCATCTGCTTCTCCACCCCCTCCCCCTTTTGCTTCTCTCTGTCTCTCTGGATCTCTCTCTTCTTCTCCCCTTCTGCAGCCATGTCTCGATTGGAGTGAGTTGGCCTGGACACTGAGTCTCTGCCTGGGATGCAAATGGCTCTAGTTGCAACAAGCAAGGGCTTCAGATGGGCAGAACATTGCCCCCTAGTGGGCTTGCCAGGTGGATCCCGGTCCAGGTGCATGCAGTAGTCTGTCTCTGCCTTCCTTCCTCTCACTAAATTAAAAAAAAAAAAAAAGAAAAGGGCTTCAAATAATTAATTTCATCTTTGTCTCAATAAAATACTGTGAATTCTATATTGAGTTTCTTGCCTAATAATGTAAATTACATCTCTCTCTAATGCTTAATAGCTGGGTAATCCCACTAGTAGTAAGTTTTAGTTATTCCTCAGTAACACAATTAGATAATCACAACTATTAGTAATTGAAAGACTTTTTGGTTACCTACTGAAATGACAGAACTTGTATGAATTTCTCATGTATTATATATTTTCTTTATCTTTTTAACAGCATGGAAAGTTCTGGCTAGGTTACAGACTGCTAAATTCTCAATATATCTTTACGGGTCAGAAGAAAGCAAGGTAGCTCTTTGGCACCCCTATTATAAGGGTACTAATTTCATTCATGAGGGCTCCAACATCATGACATAATTACCTCCCAAAGCCCCACCTTCTAATTCTATCACATTGGGGGTAAGATTCAACATACAAATTTTTGGGGGGACACAGACATTGAGTTCATTGCAGTGATTGTGCTAATTTACATAATCATAGATGGTATCTGAGAATTTCCTTTGCTTCAAATTCTTGCCAACATTTGGGGTTCATAGTCTTAAATTTTAGACATTTCTGTGAGTGTGTAGATCTTATGATTTTAATTTGCATTTCCCTGATTACTGGCAAGGTTAATGTTATTAGGGTTCTGAAGAGAAACAGAACCAGAAGGGAATATATAATTATAATTATATGTATTTATTTATTATGAGGAATTGGCTCATGTGGTTATGGAGGCTGAGAAGTTCCATGATCTGCCATCTGTAAACTGGAGACCTAAAGAAGCTAATGGTGTAATTCGGTCTGAATCTGAGCATCTGAGAACCAGAGGAATTGATGGTATAGATCTCATTCTGAGGATCAAAGATGTGATGCCCCACTTAAGGGGATGTGGCAGGAAAGAAAGGGTATATTCTTCCTCCACCTTTTCTATTCAAGCCTTCAAATGTTTGGATGATGCCCACTCACATTGATAAGGGAAATCTGCTGAGCCCACCAATTCAAGTGCTACTTTCATCTGAAAACATTCTCACCATCATGACCAGAAATGATTAATCTGGGCACTTTCTGACTAGTGAATTTTATGCACAAAATTAACCTTCATAGTTAATTGTTGATTTTTAAAAGTTTATGGGCCATTTATTTTGAATTACACTTCTTTATAACCTAATGCCATAAACATCAGAATCAGATACTTTTCATTCTTTCATGTAATATATCAATATTATCTCTAAATGGTATTTTGTAAATGTTTAAATTAGTATTAGCCATAACAATTTTAACATCTATGATAAATACTAAGTAAATAAGGTTATATATATATTTTTAAAGTTTATCGGTCATTTTCCTTTTCATCTTTGTGAAGAACCTGGTCACATTTATTGTTTTTTTTTTATCTTACTTTTGTCAGTTTTTGGTTTTGTACATACCTTTCCCATTAGCCTAATTTTTACTCTTGATGTGTTTTGATGAGTAGAAACTCTTAATTTTAATGGAGCCCAATTTATCCAATTTTCTTTTATTGTTAATTTTTTTGGTAACCTGCTTAAGAAATCTATCTACCCAAAGGTCAGGAATTAATTACTCATCTATTACTTCTAGTATTTTTATAGTTTTTTTCATATTTAGATCTTCAGTCCACCCAAAAGTGAATTTTTAATATAAAGTTTGAGGAAGGGGTCAAATTTTATTTTTTCCTACATGGGTAGCCAGTTGAACCTGCATTATTTCTTTTTGAAAAGTTGGTCATTTCCTCTGCTGCTTTAAGTGTTCTATTTAATAACATTGAAGTATCTACATATATATGGATTTTTTCCTATTTCTATTCTATTCTTTTGTATTGTATTTATTGTATTGTATTGTATTATATTGTATTTTATTCTATTCAACATATATAGATATGTTTAGACATGTACCAATTCTGCCCTGTCTTAATTAGTATAGCTTTACAATGTTAAGTATGCCACTGGTAGAGTTAAGTTCTCTCATATTGAGTTTCTTAGTTATTTTTGGCCATTTTTATTCCCATGTGATTTTACAATCAACTCATCAATTTCTACAAACTGTTAGTATTTTGAATGGGATTCTACTGAACCTATGGGTGAATTTAAAAAAAAAAAATGACATTCTAACAACATTGAGTCTTCCAGTTTTGAACATTTTACTTCCTTTGCTTGCTTTTTTGTTCCATGTGTACTTGAAAAAACTTGTGTATTCTTTCATTTTTGCATTTCTTGATCACAACTATCAATTAGGTCAGGTTTGTCCATTGTGTTCTTCAACTCACCTATATTCTTTCTAATTTAATATCTGTTTGTTCTACCAACTACTGCCAGAGGTGTGTGAAAATCTTCCATTATGATTGTGATTTGTCCATTTCTCTGTTCTGTCAATTTTGATATATCAAATATAAATCATTTATATGCTAGGCTTTATATATAATATATAGTATGTTTATGTTAGGTTTATCTTTATATTATTATATCACATACATATTACCTCTCGAAATGACATTTGCATTAAGGTCTACCTTATTGACTGATTTACTGACATAATAATATATAAACTTTGTAAGTTTATTTTTTGGCACTGTATTTTTACCCTCTTCATTGTTTCTATATTTTTATATATGAGATGTATCTTTTGTAAGAAGCAAATATTTGTGTTTTTTGAAGTTTAATATATCTTTTATCTTTTAATTGAATGATTTAGTCTATTAATATTTATTGTAATCACTGATATAATTGGTTTAAATTTACTACCTTATAATGTATTTTCTATATGGACCGTATATGCCAAGTTCCTCTCTACTCTATTTTTGCACCTCTTTTTATATTGTTTTTACCTTTTTACTTTATCCCCTTATTATCTTAGTAGTTATACATTATTTTGCTCTTTTTTTTGGTAAATTCAGTATTATATCATTAATCTTTGGTTTAAATTCTGATTTAAATTTGTGCTGCTACTACATCCTGAACAATAATATCCTAATCTTAGTATATTTTACCATATTTCACCATGTGTAAGATGTACCTCTTTTCAAAAATTTGGGGTCTAAAAACTAGGTGCGTCTTATACAGTGGTTGTAGAAGTGTGACATATTAAAAGCCGTAGATGGAACTGAGGATGAGGCAATATATGAAGAGAGTAATTCATCGTCAGACACAGATGAGGACAAGCTAATAGATGGGAGTTTTGACAGTGATGAGGAATTGTATGAATTTTATGATAAATCAAACTTGAGTTTAATAACTTTATGTACTCCTTTTTTTTTTTTTTTTTTTACATTTCGGGCCCCCAGATTAAGGTGCTTTTATACATGGGAGTGTATTATACATGGGGAAATACAGTAACTTTTATTTTAACCGTCTTTTAATGTATCCATATGTTTACCCGTTTCATTGTTATGTCTGAACCTCTGCATTTCCATCTGGAATATTTTTGCCCTAAGAATACCTTTTAGTATATCTTTTTAAAAAAATTTGCTGATGAAAACTCAGTTTCTATTTGTCTGTTACTATCTGTTTCACTTTTATTCTTAAAGGATATTTTTCTGGCTATAGACTTCTGGTTGCTAGTTAATATTCTCAATTTTCACAAAGTTGAGGACAAAACGTAGTTGGTTTAAATTGTACCAGGGAGGTTAAGAAAAAATTCTTGATACATAGACTTTTCTGACCATGATGCAGTATGTCATAGAGTATATTTTTCAGACTGCTTATTCCATAGGCTTCTCTAAAAAGAAAGGACTTCAAGACCTCATAATTTTGTGTAGGCTTGCATCCCCCATTATTTTTATTGAAATTCACAGTGCATTTTAGACAAAGAAGATGCTGCTGTAGTAAAACCCATTTAACTTTGTTTGTCTTTAACCTATGGTAAAGTTGGTTTTCTTTTTTTTTTATTAATTTATTGTCTTTACATAGATTCTAATGTCACCCATGTTCCACAGTACATAACCCTGTCTCCCTCCCCATACCACCCTCCCCTCTTCCCTCCAGGATTTGCTTTTCTGCTCTTGTCCCATCCTATCACCCTATCATCCCCTTTTCCTCTGTCTGCTTCCCTTCTGGATCCTTTGATCCTGCCTCTGTCTCTATTCCACTCCTCAGTTCATATTGTTCCTTGGATTCCTCATATGAGTGAGGTCATATGATATTTTTCTTTCTCAGCCTGGCTTATTTCACTTATTATAATAGTTTCCAGTTCCAACCATGTTGTCACAAAAAATAGTATTTCCTTCTTTTTCATGGTCCCATAGTATTCCATTGTGTATATGTATCACTGCTTTTTAATCCACTTGTCCACTGACGGACACTTGGGCTGTTTCCAGGTCTTGGCTATTGTAAACAATGCTACCATAAACATGGGGTGCATTTCTCTTTTTTAAACTGTGCTACGGTATTCTTGGGTTATATTCCTAAAAGTGGGATGGCTGGGTCAAAAGGCAGTTGCATTTTTAATTTTTTGAGGAATCTCCATACTGTTTTCCACAGTGGTTGCACCAGTCTGCATTCCCACCAGCAGTGCAGAAGGGTTCCCTTTTCTCTACATCCTCACCAGCACTTACTCTGTGTTGTTTTGTTGATGAGCGCCATTCTGACAGGTGTGAGGTGATATCTCATTGTGGTTTTAATTTGCATTTCTCTAATGATTAGAGATGTTGAGCATTTTTTCATCTGCCTATTGGCCATCTGTATGTCCTCTTTGGAGAAGTGTCTATTCATCTTTTTTGCCCATTTTTTGATTGGACTGTTTATCTTCCTGGTGTTGAGTTTTACAAGTTCTTTATAAATTTTGGTTATTAACCCCTTATCAGATGTATTGTCAAATATGTTCTCCCATTGTGTGGTTTGTCTTTTAATTTTGTTCATATTGTCTTTAGCTGTGCAAAAGCTTTTTAGTTTGTTATAGTCCCATTTGTATGTCCTGTCCTATATTTCCCTTGCCCATGGAGATAAATCAGCAAATATATCGCTGCAAGTGATGCCGGAGAGCTTATTGCCTATGTTTTCCTCTAGGATGCTTATGGTTTTATACTTTCATTTAAGTCTTTTATCCATTTTGAGTTTATTTTTGAGAATAGTGTGAGTTGGTAGTCTAGTTTAATTTTTTTGCAGGTAGCTGACCAATTTTCCCAACACCATTTGTTAAAGAGGCTGTCTTTACTCCATTGTATGCTATCTCCACCCTTGTCAAATATCAATTGTTCATAAAGATATGGGTTTATTTCTGGGTTCTCTGATCTATTCCATTGATCTATATGCCTGTTCTTATGCTAGTACCAAGCTGTTTTGAGTACAATGGCCTTATAGTATAACTTGATCTCCAGAAGTGTGATACCACCCACTTTATTCTTCTTTTTCAAGATTTCTGAGGCTATTTGTGTTCCTTTTTAGTTCCATATAAATTTTTGGAATATTTGTTCTATATCTTTAAAGTATGTAATTGGTATTTTAATAGGAATTGCATTGAATTTATAAATTGCTTTGGGTAATATGGACATTTTAATGATGTTTATTCTTCCTAGCCATGAACACGGTATATGCTTCCACTTGTTTGTATCTTCCTTGATTTCTTTTATCAATGTTTTATAATTTTCCGAGTACAAGTCTTTAACCTCCTTGGTTAAATTTACTCCTAGGTATTTTTTTTTTCTTGCAATAGTGAAGGGGATTGTTTTCTTAATTTCTCTTTCAGACAGATCATTGTTGGTGTATAAAAGTGTCTCTGATTTCTGAGTATTAATTTTATATCCTGCCACCTTGCTGAATTCATTTATCAGGTCCAGTAGTTTTTTGACTGAGACTTTAGGGTTTTCTAGGTATAGTATCATCTCATCAGCAAATAATGATAGTTTTACTTCTTCTTTTCCAACTTGAATGCCTTTATTTCTTCTTCTTGTCTGATTGCTGTGGCTAGGACTTCCAGGACTATGTTGAATAAGAGTGGTGAAAGGGGGCACCCCTGCCTTGTTCGTGATCTTAAGGGAATTGCTTTTAACTTTTGCCCATTGAGTTTGATGTTGGCTGTGAGTTTGTCATAGATGGCCTCTATCTTGTTGAGGTATGTTTCATGTATTCTCACTTTGCTGAGAGTTTTGATCATAAATGGGTGCTGGATTTTATCAAATGCTTTTTCTGCATCTATTGATATTATTATGTGGTTTTTGTACTTCCTTTTGTTTATGTGATGAATCACATTGATTGATTAAGAATATTGTACCAGCCTTGCCTCCCCAAAATAAATTCCACTTGATCATGGTGTATGATTTTTTCATGTATTGCTGAATCCAGTTTGTTAATATTTTGTTGAGAATTTTAGCATCTGTATTCATCAGGGATATTGGCTTATAGTTTTCTTTCTTTGTGTTGTCTTTGACTGGTTTTGGAATCAGAATTATGCTTGCCTCATAAAAGGAGCCTGAAAGTTTTTCCTCATCTTGAATTTTTTGAAATAGCTTGAGGATAGGAGTTAGTTCTTCTTTGAATGTTTGGTAGAATTTGCCTGTGAAGCCATTTGGCCCAGGGCTTTTGTTTGTTGGGAGTTTATTGATTACTGTTTCAATCTCATTTTTTGTAATTGGTCTATTTAGGTTTTCTGATTTTTTTCAGATTGATTTTTGAAAGATTACATTTTTCAAGAAAATTGTCTATTTCACCCACGTTGTTTAATTTTTTGGCATACAGTTCTTCATAGTATTTTCATACAACCTTTGTATTTCTACTGTGTCCATTGTTACTTCTCCATCCTCATTTCTAATTTTATTTATTTGAGTACTTTCTCTTTTTTTCTTGGTGAGGCTGGCTAAGGGTTCATCAATCTGTTTACTTTTTCGAAGAACCAATTTTTGGTTTCATTGATCCTCTGTATTTTTTTTAGCCTCTATGTCATTTATTTCTTCTCTGATCTTTATTATTTCCTTCCTTCTACTTCCTCTAGGCTTTACTTGCTGTTCTTTTTTTTACTTCTTTTAGTTGCAGGATTAAGTTTTGTTTTGTTTTTTTTTTTAGCTTTTTCTAGCTTCTTAAGGTATGCCTGTAATGCTATGAACTTCCCTCTCAGGAGTGCTCTTTGCTGTGTCCCACAGATTTTGAGTTGTTGTATGCTTATTTTCATTTGTTTCAAGAAAAGTTTTTATTTCTTCCTTGATCTCATTGTTGACCTAGTCATTGTTTAAAAACATGCTGTTTAATTTCCAAGTGTTTGAATGTTTTCAGTTTTTCTATTGTAGTTGATTTCTAATTTCATGCCATTGTGGTCAGAGAAAATGCTTGATATGGTTTCCATCTTCTTAAATTTATTGAGACTCATTTTGTGTCCTAACATGTGCTCTATCCTAGAGAATGTGCCATTGAGCACTTGAAAAGAATGTATATTCTGCTGCTTTAGGGTGGAAGATTCTGAAGATATCTATTAAATCCAGTTGCTCTTGTGTATCCCTTAATTCTGTCATTTCCTTGTTAATTTTCTTTCTTGAAGATCTATCCATTGATGTTATTGGGGTATTGAATTTGTAAAGTATTTTTCCCCGCTGAGAAAGAAGGAAGGGGTCGGAACTATGAAGTGTGGAATAATAAAAGTCTTTATTGAGTACAGAGCACTTCCCATCTGACGAGGTTCCCTGGCCATGAGAAAAAATGGAGGCCAGGGAAGTCACAAGGATTAAACCATGTGAAGGATATTTAAAGGGTCCTTAGGGTGGTTGAGTTAATATGATGTGGTGAAATCTACTGGCTGATGGAGGTGTCACTCTTTACCAAAGGGTTCCTGGGAAGTTTCTTTTGGTGCACTTGGTTGTGGGCGGTCCTAGCCAAAGTTTCTGGGACTGAGTGACCTTCCCCATTATCCACCAACCTTACATTCTGACCTTTTGTGTTAAATAGAATAGGGACACAATTTATTTTTCTGGCTACTTTCTGCTAATTAGAAGCATTGTGGGGAGGGGGAGATTGGAAGGTGGTGGCTTTGAAGTGTGTCAGGAGGAACATCTGTTTGGCCGTGAGTTGAGAAACTTCACAGATGTGGTCCTGTAAGGATTTAAAAAAAAAAAAAGAGGAGTAATAGGGGAATTTTTAGGGTCTAGCCTTTTGGTGAGCTGGAGAAGGATGTAGTCTAGTGGTTTCGACTGCTAGTGGTCCTGTATGGAAGCAAGCTTGAGGCATAACTGCATGTCAGGAGTGGCATAGAAAGGGGAAAGGAAGGAGTCCCATCCATTTCCATAACCGAGACCTGTGAGGGAATTAGAGGTCCAGTGTTTGATGGAAAAACAGAGAAGGCAGCTCCCGTGTCCACAAGAAATGAGATGGACTTACCCACTAGTTGCAGTACACTCTGGGATCTCTGTGTCCAGGCTGTGTCCTAGGAGTTTGAGCGATGCACCCACCTGACTGGATTGTCCTTCCCATTTGGGTGACTTGTCCTCCACGTAGAGGCGCTGAGGAAAAGCCTGTTGCCCAAAGGGGCAATCGCTCCACCAGTGACCGGGCTGCTTGCAGTCAGGGCAGGGCTCAGTGGGCAGCCGCAGGCAGGGGCCCTGCTGGTACCAGTGGTCCACACTTAAAGCAAGCTTCTGGTGGGATTTCTCTTTGTGGCTTGGACTTGGGTCGGGTACTTCCTATGCCTTGCCTCTGGTGCTGTGCTGGTTTCAGGGTTGTCACAAGAGCCTGGGTTTGGAGCATTACCTTCTGCTGCATTTGGGCCTGGCAAACAGCCTTGGCCTCTTTCCACTAGTTAGAACCATTAAAAAATTTAAATACCATGTTTACAGGTTCTGAATAGGGGTTTTGGGGTTGAAAATAAGAGCAGGGGGGGATCGTGGGAAGCCCGGCACCAGATCTGGCAGGAAACGCTGGAGCCAGAGGCAGGACAGGGCCAGAACTTCCTTCAAGAAAATTGAGGTTGGGCCTTGAGGTCCTGCAAACCAGTGTAAGAGCCAATAGTAGGTGGAGAAAGGCGTGACAGAGGAGGCACTTAAGAACACAGTGGAGAAGGAAGGGGCCCCTGCCCAGCAAGGGAGGAGAAAGAGAAACTGGTAGTGATGAATGAGAAACAGGGTTTTGCAAAGGGAGGGGAGGGGGCTCTTGGAGGGAAGAGACTGAGCAGAAAGAGGTCCACAGAGGGACCAGAGAGAAGTCCTGAGAGAGGGGCACTCCCGGGGGTCAGGCAGGAGGGAGAGTTGAGAGTCCAAGGAGAAAGAAAGATCAGGAGCAGAGGTTTTAGGTGAGGTTTCTCTGGCCAAAAGAAGGGCCTGCATGGTGGAACAGGCAGAACAGAGATTAAGGATGGGCATGCAAATAATTAGAAGCTGTGAATATAAGAAATCTCCAATTAGTTCCCAGCTTTTTTGGCAATAGTTAAATTGGTGAGGGCCTTAAAACTGAAAGTCCCTTCAGGAGGCTAATTCAGTGGGTTCTGTGGCCTGGCCACAGTGGAGAAGAAGAACAGTTTCTTCTTCTTTAGGGAGGGAGATTCCTGTGCCCCCATGGCCACCCTCAGTCCTTGGAGTAATCAGAGTTGAGAACTGGTGTCCCAAAGCTCAAGCCTGGCCACAAACAGATAAGGTAAAGTGGATGTGCTCAGGACGTCTCCATGGGCACACACACTCGGAACAGAAAGACTTCCCTGACATAGCTACGGTTTCTGGACAGGGAGTCTCAGTGAAAAGAACTCAAGGGTGGCTGGAGGCAGGGGATTTACTGCACTGTGTGCTGAAGTGGGTGAAAGGTTGGAGATCCTGTTTTTTTCTTGGAGGGGAAGAGAAGAGGAGCAGTCCTTGTGGACTTCAAACTCCTCCCGGGTTTTTGGCACCAAAATGTAAGGTATTTTTTCCCACTGAGAAGGAAGGAAGGGGGCTGGAGCCATGAAGTGTGGAATAATAAAAGGCTTTATTGAGCACAGAGTGCTTACTGCCCGATGAGGTCCACTGGCCCTGAGAAAAGTTGGAGGCCAGGGAAGTCACAAGGATTAAACCCTGTGAGGGATATTTAAAGGGTCCCTAAGGTGGTCGAGCTAATATGATGTAGTGAAATCTCACTGGCTGATGGAGGTGTCGCTCTTTTCCAAAGGGTTCCTGGGAAGTTTCTTTTAGTGTGCTTGGTTGTGGGCAGTCCTAGCCAAAGTTTCTGGGACTGAGTGACCTTCTCCATTATCCATTGACCTTACAGAATTCCCCTACTATTATACAGTATGTCCATAAAGTCATGGTGCACTTTTGACTGGTCACAGGAAAGCAACAAAAGATGATAGAAATGTGAAATCTGCATCAAAAGGAAAACCTTCCCAGTTTCTGTAGGATGATGTGGCAGCATGTGCACATGTGCAGATGATGACATAACATGGTGTATACAGCAGAGCCATTCCAGTTGAGATATGGATGGTACAGAGGAAAGTTCAGTGTGTTCTGTGGCTCACTAAATTCATATCCATGACCAAAGTGCAACGTGAATATCAACACATATATAACGAAGTGCCACCACATAGGAATAACATTACTTGGTTGGATAAGCAGTTGAAGGAAATCGGCAATTTGGTGGAGAAACCCCATTCTGGTAGGCCATCAGTCAGTGATGAGTCTGTAGAGGCTATACGGGATAGCTACCTAAGGAGCCCTAAAAAATCTGTGTGTGAATCCACATCTAACTGTACTGAATAGGTATAAAATTGGGAGAGTTTTCCTTTTATTTGGTGCAGATTTCATATTTCTATCATCTTTTGTTGCTTTCCTGTGACCATTCAAAAGTGCCCCATGACTTTACGGACACACTGTAGTATTGCTGTTGATCTCTCCCTTTATGTCCATCAAAATCTGCTTTATATATTTAGGTGCTCCTAAAATAGGTCCATATATATTTTTAATGGTTATCTCTTCCTGTTGTATTGCTCCCTTTCTTATTATGTAGTGACATTCTTTATTCCTCAGTATAGTCTTTGTTTTCAAGTCTATTTTGTCAGATATAAGTATTGCTACCCCAGTTTTCTTTTCATTTCCATTTGCATGAAATATTTTCTTCCATACTTTTACTTTCAGTCTATGTGTATCTTTTGTTTTGAGTTGCATCTCCTGTAGTTGCATCTCCAGCATATGTACTGGTCCTGTTTTCTTATCCATTCAGCTACTCTATGTCTTTTGATTGGAGCATGTAATCTATTTACATTGAAGGTTATTATTGATATGTAGCTGTTTATTGCCATTTTATTCTTTAATGTTATATTCCTCTTTTACTATATTCTTTCCCCCCTTTGTTCTGTTTACAGCAGGTCCCTTACAACATTTCTTGAAGCATTGGTTTGGTTGTAATGAATTTCTTGATTTTTTTCTTTTTTCTTTTTGTCTGGGAAGTTTTTGACTTCTCCTTCAATTTTAAACAATAGTTTTGCTGGGTAAAGAAGTCTTGGTTGTAGGCTCTTGTTCTGCATTACTTTGAATATTTCTAGCCATTCCCTTCTGTCTTCAAGTATTTCTGTTGAGAAGTTGGATGTCATCCTTATGGTGGCTTCTTTGTAGGTGATAGCCCCCCCTTTTTTTTCCTCTAGCACCTTTTCATATTTTCTCTTTATCTTTTAAATTTGGTATTTTAATTATGATGTGTCTTGGTGTAGATTTCTTTGGGTTTCTCTTTAATAGAATTCTCTATGCTTCTTGAACTTGTGTGAATTTTTCCTGCATTAATTTAGGGAAGTTCTCAGCTATGATTTGATTGAACAAAGTTTCTAACCCTTGTTCTTTCTCTTCTTCTTCAGGAACTCCTATGATGCAGATGTTGTTTCTCTTTAGGTTGTCATAGAGCTCTTTTACAGTCTCCTTGGATTTTTTCAATCTCTTTTCTTTTTGCTGCTTTGCTTTCATGCTTTAACTTATCTTGTCCTCTAAGTCACTGATTCAATCTTCTGCTTCATCCAGCCTGCTTTTAATTCCTTCCAGTATAGTCTTCATTTCTGATATTGTGTTTGTCATTTGTGTCTGGTTCTTCTTTATGATTTTCATGTCCTTTTTGATGCTTTCAATTTTTTTTATTAAAGTGTTCATTAAGTCCATCCATTATAGCTTTGTGATCTCTAAGTATCCTAAAAGTCATTATTTTATACTCTGCATCCAGTAACTTGATTACTTCCAACTCGTCTAAGCCTTTATCAGAGGATTTATCTTGTTGAAGCATATGACTTATGCTTCTCTGCCTACCCATTATTTTCTATGACTTGTAGGTTTATTCTAGCTGTGATCTCCTTACCTAGTAGAGCCTCTTTGAAGTCTTGATTTGTTTGTTTTCTTCTCAGTTTTCTTAACTCAGTGGTAGTCTTGTTTACTGAGCTCAGCAGGGGACTTATTTGAAGCTGTATTCAGGAATGCAGTGGGTGTAACCTGAGACTCTGAAGGCCCAATCTGCCAGCTTCTCTCTGTGGGCAGGGTGCTTTCTCTGTTTCAGTAGTGGGAGGTGTATCTTAGGTCTCCATGGAGACCTGAGTTACTACCCCTCCTCTCTACTTCCTGTTTTCAGCTGTGTCTTGTTGCTCTGATTGGAGCTGGAGAACTTTCTGGAGGTGGATAACCCAGAATCACTTTAGGCTTGTGCTTTGTTGAGGGTTCAACCCCTCCCCCAGCTATGGCCACCTCCACACTGGATGAGTCAGCTTCTCAAGTCATCCCATGCATTCCTTTGCCTGTCACCATCTGTCTCTCTCTCCCCACTTTCTAGGCTCAGTATGGCTTCTTCTTTGCTCCTTAGTTTTTGAGACCTGTTCTTTCAATCCAAAGTTGGTTTTTCATGCTGATTGTTTCTAAATTAATTTGTAATCCAGTTTGGTGGTGTGAGCTGGGAGTCTGTGCATCTGCCTACTCCACTGCCATCTTGAGAGAGTTCAAAGTTGATTTTTTTTATATGTCACTTGTTTAAAGTTGTTATGTGACTTTGAGTTGTCAGTACTTCCCAAAGGGCACTTGTGAGTCCTCATCAAATGGTGTCCTAACTTTGTTAATTCAACATTTCCCCCAAATATTGGGTCAGTAAAAAGTTGTTCTGGGTTATCTGTAATGAACATTTCAAGGATTTGGTGATATGAAGCATGCATTTTGGGAAAGCCTTTTTAAAGAGCTTCATGGTTCTAGAATGTAAATAAAAATGTGAGTGCGAGATTTTATTTTTTAAAGATGAAGCTATTCTCTGTCACCAGACATACTCTTTAAATCTGTTGCCCCAATTCTGGCTATGGACAAAATCTTTCATGGAACTCAATTTCATGATTGTATAAACAGCATAGTATGGCTAGTATATAGAAGCAGTTCTGGTGTAAGTGGGTAAGGCTCCTATAAACCAAGACTAGCTCTGGGTTAGAGATATTTGTAATCTGTGCAGAGAGGGGATTCCTAATAATTCTTATGTCACACTTTTTGTAAAATAAGGAAACAGGCAACTAGCCATTGCATTTTGATGGCTGCATAAATTCAGGAAGGTCATGGAAATAAGTAGTAAGTCAATCTTATCTAGAGATCTGATGGGATCTATTTATAGAACAATATATTGTGTCTCTGATTTTATTTTAAGGCACTTGTGACCCTTTCATTTAAGCTTCTGTGCAGGACAGGACATTGTTTCTATCACAAATATGCCCAGCTGGCATTAATATCTGATAGTAGAGATTATCACTAAAATGCCCCAAAGGGGATGTATCCATCAGATCCCACAGAGAAAGTGGAGGCTCTCACGCTGTGTGTACATGGACAGTGTTGCTGATGACCTTGAGTGATTAGAGGACCAAGGGAATGGCTTTTGGCAAGTCAGCCAACAAAAGAGCTGCTTTGTGTGTTGTCATGTGCCTGCATGACAGCCACCAGCTTCCATTCTCTCTGCTATCCTTGTGAATTTTCAAGGAACTCAAGAAGCAATCCCTTGTTGCAATCCCTTTCGTGTCTTTGATGCTGCATATATGCAGCTCTGACACACATTATATTATTAGTTTCTACTTTCTCAACTTTAATTAAAAACAGAAATGAATTATTTTAATCTACCATTTTTGAGAGTCAGCATTATTAAATGTGATTATCCATTGAAATGGGGTTGGCACAGAATATTAATGATATCTAAAATATTATCTCTACTATTTTAGTTTGCTCTACCAGCAAATCTTAATTTAGTTCAAAAATCTTCCCTGAATACATGATCCTAAGTAAATAGGTATTTATACAATGGATTGAGAATCTAAATGTTAACCTTTCAAGAATTATTTAAACTGTTTTATATCATTAAAAACCTCAAAATATCCTAGAATATATAAGTGTGCACTATATAAAAAACCCCAAATACAAATTATATAGTTAAAAATATTCAGTAAGTCTTCTATAAGTGGAGTAACCATATGGTCTTCTATTTTGCCCAGGGCAGTGCTGGTTTACTCCTGTTATCCTGGGCCAATTACATGTGGTAACTGCTTTCACTTTTAGAAGTGTTGAGAATAAATTATTTGATAACTATTTATTAATCCAATTATAGAAATTATTAGAAACTTTTATTTTGATATTTAAAGAAAATAGGAGGGTTTTGGTTGATCTATAAATATCTTCTGCTAATTTTCTCAATTAGGTCGGGGAGTTCTATTACATATCAGAGTCACATTTAAATTACTCATGAACCAATTAATTAAAAAACTCTGGAGGTGGAACACAGGCATTGGTATTTTTTAAAGCTTTACAGATAATTTCAACATGTAATCAAGGTTGAGAACCACTGGATTACATAGTTTGTGCATTTAAACTGATTTACTTTGTTGTAAAGTGACCAGCGAGTTCCAAAGAGACACCAAAGTGATAGAAGAATTTTGAGGAGTTTATTTCAAGCTATCTGGCTGCAGGGGCTAGCAAGTCCCAAATCAGCAGCCCCAAGGAGCCAGGATCTGGGGTTTATAAAGGCTTAAACCGCAAGCAGGTGCAAAAGCTGTTATACAGAAGCAGAACTAGCGGTTAGCTTGTCAGGAAGTCCCCACTTTGCAAAGTTTCACTGACCTGTAAAGCATTTTACACAACATGCAGTTTAGCTCAGTTTGCAAATTTGCACTTACAAAAATACAAAAATTTCAAAATGGCAAATACAGAAGACATACAAAATGGCATTACTAATGCTAACAGAATTATATTTTCTAGGTACCTTGTCACAACTTTGCAGGACTATTCAAAATAATTTTAAATAATTTTTTTAAGACAGCATGTGTAGCTAACGGTCTAATTCATGATGTTTGAAACTTAAGTATATGCAATAAATCAAATCAATGAATGCTTTTTTCCTTTCTTTAAAAAAGTATTAAAATTTTTTTATTACAGTTGACATACAATATTAGTTTCAGGTGTACAACATAGCAATTAGACATTTATATCACTTTCAAAGTGATCATCCTGATAAGTCTAGTACCCAAATAAATGATTTTTGAATGAACTACCATAAACAAATCATCAAATAAGTCACTGGCCAATTTAATCATTAAGATAACTCTAATAATTAGGCCAATTTTTAGTTTCTTTATCTTTCTGCTTAATAGTTAGACAAACTTTTGAGTGGTGAGTATATAGCTTGGAACTCAGCTTGTAAGTAGCTGATGCAATTGTTCTTTTTTATATATAGATAGAAGGCAGATGTTGAGATGAATATTGTCTTGGGAATTATTAGAGCCATTCATAAGAAATTCAGGGGTAGCTGGTGGTTTAGAAGATTTCCTAAGGAAATCTACAGTGATATATCCTGGAAATGAACCTGCATGTTCACCATAGTATAATAGTTATCACATAAGAATGAGATCTACAAAATTAGAAAGAGTTTGGGGGTTTCTGACTGTGGGGAACAAAACTAGCATGGTAACTTTCATCCAGATATTTCCTATAAGATACTAAAGTTGGACCTCTCATCAAGAGAGACCCTACAATAAATTGGGACAGGGGAGTTTTGTTCCTCCATAAAAACATTATTTAAATAATTTAGAAGAAAGTGAGAGTCTTTAATAGTAACAAAATATTTAAATAAATTTTTATTGTTTAAAAACTCTTTTTATTGGCCCTCTCCTGCTGGTTCAGGGGATAGAGCATCATCCTGGCATGCCAAGATTGCAGGATCGATCCCTGGTCAGGGCAAATATAAGAAGCAACCAATGAGTGTACAACTAAATGGAACAACTAAGTGGAACAATGAGTTGATGCTTCTCTCTTTCATTCTCTCTCTCTCTCTCTCTTTCTCTCTCTGTCTTCATCTCTCTCCCTCCCTCCTCTCTCTCTCTCTCTCACTCTCTCTCACAAATCAATAGAAAAAATATTTTTTAAAGTACAGTACTTTTATTGAATTTATGATAACTTTACAACCCTTGTGACTACCTTTATCCTGGATGCCTTCATCATATTACCACTTCCTTATATTTTGATTTTAAAAAAATGAAATCCTCTTCTAACTCTACCCAATTATTTTTAAAATTCATTTTAGAGAGGAGAAAGAGAGAAAAAATGAGAGAGAGAGAGAGAGAGAGAAGTGGGGAGGAGCAGGAAGCATCAACTCCCATATGTGCCTTGACCAGGCAAACCCAGAGTCCTGAATTGGCAACTTCAGCATTCCAGGTCAATACTCTATCCACCGTGCTGCCATAGGTTAGGCCTAACTCTACCCAATTATTCCACTTCAGAGGTACTGCCACATTATGTGAAGTTCTCCGTAAGAAAGACAAGGTCAATTTGTTTTACAATTTTTTAGAGTAGTTGATGTTCTATAATAAAATTTCTTTTGAGTCTTTAAGGTGAAAATATTTAGCTGTATTAAGATTACATGACTTCAAAAAGACACAGGATAAGCATTTGAAAGATCTAAAAATTCAAGATAATGTACTATATGTTAGAAGAAATTTATCTCAATTCAAATATACTTTTAAAAAAGATAGAAATAAACTTCTTTGAAGAACTTATTTTAGCAGCAGATACTTTTGGTAGATTAGTTTAATCTAAAACATATGAATAAGCTTATTTTAGCCTTTTTCATGTGTGACTTGCTATTTATATAATCAAATACCTAGGCCTAAGTATGATTTACTGGGCTCTAAGATTTTGAAAATGAATGTGTGTTGTTGAAAAAATGAATATTCTAGGGTAGAGGTTGTCAAAGTATAGTCCCTGGACCAACAGCATCAAGATCACTTGGGAACTTAACATAAACACAAATTTTTGATTCCCACCCAAGATCAACTTAACCAGGTCTCTGGAATTATGACCAGCAATCTGTATTTATCAGGTTCTCCAAAGGATTCTGATGCACCCTACAGTCTGAGATTTCTAGGGTTTAAAATGTGAGGTTAGTGAGATAAGGAAGAAATTGATTTGGTATAGCTAAATGAAATAGAAATAGGCACACCCATTTTTCACTTCTGCTGTAGGCTTCTTGTGTCTCCTTGGATAAGGAGTTAGCTAAAGATGGGATCCTAATGGCTGCCCCTGGGGAGGGGTAGAAGAAGTTGCTTCCCTCAGCTCCCTCAGTCCCCTGGAATAACAAGGTGTTGACTGTTGGACCCTTTCTCTTCTACCCCTCTTCTAAGATTTTCACCTGCAAAAATTATAACTATGGATTTCATAGTAATTTGTAATTCTTTAGAACAGGTCTATTGTTCAATTTTCATAGATTCAAATTCATAAGGACATATGTACCAACCAATAGGACTGCTTATATAATAGTTTATATGCAGCTATTCAAACATCACATAAGATAGCTTCAAGAAGGACCAAAACGCATTTCATATTGATACGATTAGTAATAAAAGAACTATTTTCAAACTTCTTAGTGGAAAAAAGAAATCTATAAATGGAGAGTGATGATTGGGGAAAATAGTTTTATTTTATACCATGAAACAATAGACAATATTAAATTTGAAGTGGTTTCTGTGAGTCGTGTGTAGTTGTGACAGAGATTCTGAGCATTGCAGAATTGTAGGATATTTTTAGTGCTAGATGTAAACTCAGAGATCACCTTAATCAATCATTTTTATATTTAGACACTTTTTTATTGATTTTAATTCATTGTGTTTACATAGATTCTAGTGTCACCATGAATGCATCCTCCCTCCCTTGTATTCCCCTCAACATCTCCCTTGCCCCCCTCCCCACAGCACCCTCTGCCCTTCCCTTCAGGATTATCTCATCCTATCATCCCCTTTTCCTCTGTCCTCTTTTCCTCTGGTCCCTTTGGTCTCTCCTTTGTCTCAATTTCGTACCTCAGTTCATACTGTTTATTAGATTCCTCAAATGAGTGAGGTCATATGATATTTCTCTTTCTCTGCATGGCTTATTTCACTTAGCATAATAGTTTCCGGGTCCATCCATGTTGTCGCAAAAGGTAAGATTTCTTTCTTTTTCATGGCCCCATAGTATTCTGTTTGTATATATGTACCACAGCTTTTTAATCCACTTGTCCACCAATGGACAGTTGGGCTGTTTCCAAATCTTGGCTATTCTAAACAATGCTGCCATAAACGTGGGGTGCATTTCTTCTTTTGAATCAGTGGTATGGTATTTTTGGGATATATTTCTAAAAGTGGGATGGCTGGGTCAAAAGGCAGTTTAATTTTTAATTTTTTTGAGAAACACCATACTGTTTTCCACAGTGGCTACACCAGTCTGCATTGCCACCAGCAGTGCAGGAGGGTTCCCTTTTCTCCACATCCTTGTCAGCACTTATTATGTGTTGTTTTGTTAATGAGCACCATTCTGACTGGTGTGAGGTGCTATCTCATTATGGTTTTAATTTGCATTTCTCTAATGATTAGTGATGTTGAACATTTTTTCATCTGCCTATTGGTCATTGGTATGTTCTCTTTGGAGAAGTGTCTATTCATTTCTTTTGCCCATCTTTTGATTGAAGTATTTATCTTCCTGGTGTTGAGTTTTACAAGTTCTTTATAAATTTTGGTTATCAACCCCTTGTCAGATGTATTGTTGAATATGTTCTACAATTGTGTGATTTGTCTTTTTATTTTGTTCACATGAAATTGTCTTTAGCTGTGCAAAAGCTTTTTAGTTTGATATACTGTATTGTAGTATCATTTGTTTATTCTGAATTTTATTTCACTTGCCCATGGAGATAAATCAGCAAATATATTGCTGCAAGATATGTCAGAAAGCTTACTGCCTATGCTTTCATCTAAGATGCTTATGATTTCATGACTTACATTTAAGTCTTTTATCCATTTTGAATTTATTTTTGTGAATGGTGTAAGTTGGTGGTAGCTGTCTAATTTTCCCAACACCATTTGTTAAGGAGGCTGTCTTTACTCCATTGTATGCTCTTACCTCCTTTGTCAAATATCCAATGTCCATAAAGGCATGGGAATATTTTTGAGTTCTCTGTTCTGTCCATTGATCTGTATGCCTGTTCTTATGCCAGTACCAAGCTGTTTTGAGTACAATGGTCTTGTAGTCTAACTTAATATCAGGAAGTGTGATACCACCCACTTTATTCTTCATTTTCAGAATTACTGAGGCTATTTGTGTTCTTTATTAATTTCATATATATTTTTGGAATATGTATTCTATATCTTTGAAGTATGTTATTGGTATTTTAACTGGTATTGCATTGAATTTATAAATTGCTTTTGGTAATATAGACATTTTAATGATGTTTATTCTTTCTATCCATGAACACAGTATATGTTTCCACTTGTTTGTATCTTTCTTAGGTTTTTTTTTTTATCAATGTTTTATAATTTTCTGAGTACAAATCTTTAATATCCTTGGTTAAATTTATTCCTAGATACTTTATTTTATTTTGCTGCAATAGTCAAGGGGATTTTTTCCTTAATTTCTCTTTCTGGCAGTTCATTGTTGGCATATAAAAATGCCTCTGATTTCTGAATATTAATTTTATATCCTGCTACCTTGATGAATTCATTTATGAGGTCCAGTAGTTTTTTGATAGAGACTTTAGGGCTTTCTAGGTACAGTATCATCTCATCAGCAAATAATGATAGTTTTACTTCTTCTTTTCTAATTTGGATGCCTTTTATTTCTTCTTCTTGTCTGATTGCTGTGTCTAGGACTTCTAGGGCTATGTTGAATAAGAGTGGAGAAAGGGGGCACCCCTGCCTTATTCCTGATCTTAAGGGGATTGCTTTTAATTTTTTCCCATTAAGTGTGATATTGGTTGTGGGTTTGTCATACCTGGCCTTTTTTATGTTGTGGTAGGTTCCCTGTATTCTCACTTTGCTGAGAGTTTTGATCATAAATGAGAACTAGATTTTATGAACTGCTTTTTTTTTTTTTTTGCATTTATTGATATTATCATGTGGTCTTTCTCCTTCCTTTTGTTTATGTGATAAATCACAGTGATTGATTTGCGAATATGATACCACCCTTGCCTCCGCAGAATAAATCCGACTTGATCATAATGTATGATTTATTTCATGTGTTGCTGGATTTGGTTTGCTAATACTTTGTTGAGAATTTTAGCTTCTAAATTCATCAGGGATATTGGCCTATAATTCTCTATTTTTGTGTTGTCTTTGCTGTTAGTTATCCACCCTCATTTTTAATTTTATTTATTTGAATCTTCTCTCTTTTTTTCTTGGGGAGTCTCATTAAAAGTTCATTGATCTTGTTTAGCTTTTCAAAGAACCAGCTCTTGGTTTCATTGATTCTCTGTATTGTTTTTTTTTTTTAGCATCTATCTCATTTCTTTCCACCTGATCTTTATTATTTCCATCTTTTTACTTCCTCTTGGCTTTACTTGCTGTTCTTTTCCTAGTTCTTTTAGATGCAGGGTTAAGTTGTTTATTTGAGCTCTTTCTAGAATATTGAGGTATTCCTGTAATGCTATGAACTTTCCTCTCAGGACTGCTTTTGCTGTGTTCCATAAATTTTGCATAGTTGTATGCTCATTTTCATGCGTTTATAGGAATTTTTTTTTATTTCTTCTTTGATCTCATTGTTAATCCATTCATTATTTAATGACAGGCTATTTAGAGTCCAAGTGTTTGAGTATTTTTTAGTTTTTCTTTTTCTTTTTTTTACAGAGACAGAGAGTCAGAGAGAGCAATAGACAAGGACAGACAGGATGAGAGAGATGAGATGCATCAATCATTAGTTTTTCATTGCACATTGCAAAAACCTTAGTTGTTCATTGATTGCTTTCTCATATGTTCCTTGACTGGGGGCCTTTAGCAGACCGAGTAACCCCTTGCTCGAGCCAGTGACCTTGGGTCCAAGCTGGTGAGCTTTTGCTCAAACCCGATGAGCCTGCGCTCAAGCTGGCGACCTTGGGGTCTCGAACCTGGGTCCTGAGCATCCCAGTCCGATGCTCTATCCACTACGCCACCACCTAGTCAGGCTTAGTTTTTCTGTTGTAGTCGATTTCTAATTTTATGCCATTGTGTTCAGAGAAGATGTTTGATATGATTTCAATCTTCTTAAATTTGTTGAGACCTGTTTTGTTTCCTAACATGTGGCCTATCCTAGAGAATGTACTATGCGCACTTGAAAAGAATGTATATTCTGCTGCTTTTGTGTAAAAGGTTCTGAAGATATATATTAAATCCAGGTGATCTAGTGTGTCCTTTAAGTCTGCTGTTTCTTTGTTAATTTTCTTTCTTGAGGATCTATCCATTGATGTTAGTGGGGTATTAAAATTCCCTACTATTCTAGTATTGCTGTTGATCTTGCCCTTTATATGCATCAAGTATGCTTTATATATTTAGGTGCTCCTATATTAGGTGCATAGATATTTATAATGGTTATATCTTCCTGTTGGATTGCTCCCTTTATCATTATATAGTGACCTTTTTACTGCTTACTATAGCCTTTGTTATAAAGTCTATTTTGTCAGATATAAGTATTACTACCTCAGCTTCTTTTTAATTTCAATTTTTATGAAATATTTTTTCCAACCTTTTACTTTCAGTCTATGTGTATCATTTGTTTTGAGGTGTGTTCTTTTAGAGAGCATATGTATAGGTCCTGTTTTCTTATCCACACAGCTACCCTGTCTTTTGATTGGATCGTTTAATCCATTTACATTTAAGGTTATTATTGATATGTAGTTGTTTATTGACATTTTTTCTTTAAATCTTCATTCCTCTTTTACTATATTTTTTCCCCTTGTTCTGTTTACAACAGGCCCCTTAGCATTTCTTGCAGCATAGGTTTGGTTGTAATGCATTCCTTGAATTCTTTTTTTTTTGGGGGGGGGGTCTGGAAAGCTATTTATTTCTCCTTCAATTTTAAATGATAGCCTTGTGGGATAAAGAAGTCTTAGTTGTAGCCTCTTGTTTTGCATTACTTTGAATACTTCTTGCCATTCCCTTCTGGCTTCAAGTGTTTCTGTTGAGAAGTCCAATATCATTCTTATGGGGCTCCTTTTTAGGTGACTGAATTTTTTTCTTTTGCACATTTTTGGTTTTTTTCTTTATCTCTTAGCTTTGGTATTTTAATTATGGTGTGTCTTGGTGTAGGTTTCTTTGGGTTTCTCTTTAATGGAATTCTCTGTGCTTCTTTAACTTGTGTGACTTTCCTGCATTAATTTAGGAAAGTTTTCAGCTATGATTTCTTCAAACAGGATCTCTATCTCTTGTTCCTTCTCTTCTTCTTCAGGAACCCCTATGATGTAGATGCTGTTTCTCTTTATGTTGTCTGAGAGCTTTCTTAGAGTTTACTCAGACTTTTTGACCTTCTTTTCTTTTTGCTTCTTTGCTTCCATGCTTTCATTTACCTTGTCTTCTTAATTGCTGATTCAGTCCTCTGCTTCATCCAGCCTGCTTGTAATTCCTTCTAGTGTAGTCTTCATTTCTGATATTGTATTTCTCATTTCTGATTGGTTCTTTTTTTTTTTTCAATGTCCTTTTTTTTTATAAATAAATTTTTATTTTAATAGGGTGACATCAATAAATCAGGGTACATACATTCAAAGAAAACATTTCCAGGTTATCTTGTCATTTAGTTCTGTTGCATACCCATCACCCAAAGAGAGATCGTCCTCCGCCACCCTCCATCCAGTTCTCTCTGTACCCCTCCCACTCCCCCTCTCCCTCCTTCCCTCCCCCCACCCCCCATAGCCACCACACTCCTGTTCAGGCCTCTTAGTCTCGCTTTGATGTCCCACCAATGTATGGAATCCTGCAGTTCCTGTTTTTTTCTGATTCGCTTATTTCACCCCGCACAATGCTACCAAGACTCCACCATTCCACTATAAGTGATCCGATGTCACCATTTCTCCTAGCTGAATAATATACCATGGTGTATATGTGCCCCATCTTCTTCATCCAGTCCTCTATTTTTTTTTTTTTACAGTGATTAACAGCCTTTAAGCAAACTCTTGGCCAATACAGCAAGAATCCATGAATGAGTAGTGTCCTTAACATGTTCCCTAAGTCCAAGTTGGCCCCATCACCATGCCAAATCCCTGAAAAATGCAACCCAACCACAGTTCAGTCTGTTAGGAGCTGTCACAGGGAGCAGGAGTCCAGGAAAGTTCCCCACAGGAAAAGTCCGCATGGCACTGGAATTGTTGTCACCATTCTATACTTTGCAGCTCATGTCCAAGTCCCAATGACCACTGCTTCTAGCTGGTAATGATTCAGGCAGACTGGAAAAAGCCATTTGCAGCATGCGTGGATATGGAGCTTCTGTTCTCCTCTGCCTGGAGAGTTGAGACCAGGTTGCTTTTCCCTGGAGCTCTGTGACTGTGGCCTGGTAAAGAGAACCTTGGGATACACTAAGCTGGGTGGCAAAGGTAGATTCATAATACAAGTTGGCAAAAGGAGGAAAGAGAGCTCTAAATTAAGAGTAGGTCTCAGCCTGAAATATGAGTGGGGCATTGAGGTAGGAGGGATAAAGGAAACACTATATATTAAGCAAAGCAGCAGAAAATAGGACTATCAACACCCACAACAGAGATCTTTGAGGGAAGAATAAAAAACCTGACTATTCAGGCAAAACATAGTTAAGTGGCCCTTGTGCGAATGAGATCAGTTTACCTGCTTCTTGGAAGAAATACCCTAGGCTCGTCCACAGTGTCGTAGATGGGGCCGACGGCCCTGGGCACCTTCAGCCTTCAGTGGCAAACCCCAGCTTTCTGGGCAAGGTTAGGTCATAGGTGGCTGGAGCATGGCTGGAAGAGACTGAACCCTCCCTTAGAGGAGCGAGGGGGAAGCCCACCTTCCAGTGTCCCTGTTTCCTCACAGCAGAGGCATGTAAGCCTGGCAGGCTTTAGCTCAATGACCTTCTTTCCACTATTGAAGCAGGACCCAGATGGCATCCTATGAGACCCTTTGGGGTGTTGGAGCCTTTAAGGGTGTATCCTAAAAGCTGGTAGTTCCCCTGATCTCTATTGGGCTTTTTCTGCCTCTAGGTATCTTAAAAACCATTCTCAGAAGATCTCGCTGAGGGGTTTGAGGATCCCCTTCTGCCTATATAAATCTTTTCCATATATCTGGAGCTATTTGGAAAAAAGACAGAACAGTGTTATTAGCTAGATCTAATAAAGAAGGTAGTAGTTTGCAGGCAAAAAAGATTTGGTGTCTCCTGTTCATCAGCATTCAAAAGAAATGTAAATTTTTTTTTTTTTAAGTAAAAAGCATGATATGGTAGACCCGTCGGAGTCATTGGCCTGGTGTGCATGATTCCCGGGTTCGATTCCCGGCCAGAGCACACAGGAGAAGTGCCCATCTACCTCTCCACTTCTCCCCCTCTCCTTCCTCTTGGTCTCTCTCCTCCCACCCGCAGCCAAGGATCCACCAGAGCAAATCCACCCTGGACACTAAGGATGGCCCCATGGCCTCTGCCCCAGTCGCTAGAATGGCTCCGGTTGTAACAGAGCAACCTCCCAGATGGGCAGAGCTTTCCCCCGGTAGGCATGCCAGGTGGATCCCAGTCAGGCACATGCAGGAGTCTGTCTGACTGCCTCCCCATCCCCATCCTCAGAAATATACAAAAAATAAATAAATAAAAGAAAAAATACAAAAATACTAAAAAAAAAAGGGGGGGGGGCATTCCCTTGTGCTGAAGCACCAGGGAGCATGGAGTGAGCTTGAGTATGTCCTATGAAACATGGAGCTCTATGTTTACATATAAGTCTTTAAAGAAGGAGGAACTGCTTAAATAGTTTATCAGCATTTGTCCCTAAGACAGCAGTCTTTATAGTGGGAACACCATAAGTAAATATTTGCTGTCTGTCTATAGATTAAGGGGGAATATGGCAAATGCTGAAAAGCCATGATCTTTGTGCCCCTCCCCTCCCCCAACCCCCTCCCTCTCCTCCCCCCACCCTGTAACCCCAACACTGTTGTTCATGTCTCTGAGTCTCATCTTTATGAGTTCTTTGTATATTTTGGATATTAGGCCCTTATCTGAGCTGTTGTTTGAAAATATCATCTCCCATTTAGTTGGCTGTCTGTTTATTATGTTGTCAATTTCTCTTTCTGAGCAAAAACTTTTTAGTCTGATGTAGTCCCATTCATTTATCTTTGCCTTCACTTCTCTTGCCCTTAGAGTCAAATTCATAAAATGCTCTTTAAAACCCAGGTCCAAGAGTTTAGTACCTATATCTTCTTCTATGTACTTTATTGTTTCAGGTCTTATATTTAGGTCTTTGATCCATTTTGAATTAATTTTTGTACAGGGGACAAGCTGTAGTCAAGTTTTATTCTTTTGCATGTGGTTTTCCAGTTTTCCCAGTACCATTTCCTGAAGAGACTTTGTTTTCTCAATTGTGTGTTGTTGGCCCCTTTATAAAAATTATTTGACCATATACATGTGGTTTTATTTCTGGACTTTCTATTCTCTTCTTTTGGTCTGAGTGTCTATTTTTCTGCCAATACCATGCTGTTTTGATTGTTGTGGCCCTATAATATAGTTTGAAGTCAGGAATTGTAATGCCCCAGCTTCATTCTTTTTCTTTTTCTTTTTTTTTTTTTTGTATTTTTCTGAAGCTGGAAACGGGGAGAGACAGTCAAACAGACTCCCACATGCGCCCGACCAGGATCCACCTGGCACGCCCACCAGGGGTGACGCTCTGCCCACCGGGGGCGATGCTCTGCCTCTCCAGGGCATCGCTCTGCCATGACCAGAGCCACTTTAGCACCTGGGGCAGAGGCCAAAGAGCCATCCCCAGGGCCAGGGCCATCTTTCCTCCAATGGAGCCTTGGCTGCGGGAGGGGAAGAGAGAGACAGAGAGGAAGGAGAGGGGGAGGGGTGGAGAAGCAGATGGGCGCTTCTCCTATGTGCCCTGGCCGGAAATCGAACCCGGGTCCCCCGCATGCAGGCCGATGCTCTACCACTGAGCCAACTGGCCAGGACTCATTCTTTTTCTTTAGGAATGGTTTGGCTATTTGGGGTTTTTTATAGTTCCATATATATCTAATTATTTTTTCTTCAATTTCTTTAAAAAATGTCATAGAAATTTTGATGGGGATTGAATTAAATTTATAAGTTGCTTTGGGTAATATGGCCATTTTGATTATATATATATATAATCAAAGGGGATTATTTTTCTGAAGCTAGAAACGGGGAGAGACAGTCAGACAGACTCCCGCATGCGCCCGACCGGGTTCCACCTGGCATGCCCACCAGGGGCAACACTCTGACCACCAGGGAGCGATGCTCTGCCCCTCTGGGGTATCGCTCTGTTGCGACCAGAGCCACTCTAGCTCCTGGGGCAGAGGCCAAGGAGCCATCCCCAGTGCCCGGGCCATCTTTGCTCCAATGGAGCCTCGCTGTGGGAGGGGAAGAGAGAGACAGAGAGGAAGGAGTGGGGGAGGGGTGGAGAAGCAGATGGGCGCTTCTCCTGTGTGCCCTGTCTGGGAATCGAACCCGGGACTTCTGCACGCCAGGCTGATGCTCTACCACTGAGCCAACCAGCCAGGGCCTATTTTGATTATATTTATTCTTCCTATCCAAGAACAAGAAATATTTTTGCATCTCATTGTATCTTTTTCGATTTCCTTTAACAATGCTTTGTAGTTTTTGTTATATAGGTCCTTTACATTCTTTGTTATGTTTATTCCTAGGTATTTTTTTGTTGTTGTTGCAATCATGAAGGGGATTATTTTTTTGAGTTCATTCTCAAATGTTTCATTGTTGGCATATAGAAAGGCTTTGGACTTTTGTATGTTAATTTTGTATCCTGTGACCTTACTGTATTGGTTTATTATTTCTATTAATCTTTTTGTGGAGTCTTTGGGGTTTTCAATGTATAGGATCATATCATCTGTAAAAAGTGATACCTTTACTTCTTCTTTTCTGATATGGATGCCTTTTATTTCTTTCTCTTGTCTGATTGCTCTGGCCAGAACTTCTAGCAACACGTTAAATAAGAGTGGAGAGAGTGGACAACCCTGTCTTGTTCCTGATTTAAGGCAGAAAGTCCTCAGTTTTATGCCATTTAATATGATGTTGGCTGATGGTTTATCATACATGGCCTTTATCATGTTGAGATATTGTTCTTCTATACCCATTTTGTTGAGTGTCTTAAACATAAAGTTGTGTTGTATTTTATCAAATGCCTTTTCTGCATCTATTGATAAGATCATGTGGTTTTTGTTCTTTGTTTTGTTGATATAGTGTATTACATTAACCGTTTTACGTATGTTGAACCATCCTTGATATTCTGGGATGAATCCTACTTGATCATGATGTATTATTTTTTTAATATGTTGTTGTATTCAATTTGCTAGTATTTTGTTTAGTATTTTAGCATCTGTATTCATTAGGGATATTGGTCTGTAGTTTTCTTTTTTTTGTGCCGTCCTTGCCAGGTTTCAGTATGAGGGTTATGTTGGCCTCATAAAATGTGTTTGGAAGTATTGCTTCTTCTTCAATTTTTTGGAAGACTTTGAGTAGAATAAGAACCAAGTCTTTGAATATTTGATAGAATTCACTAGTATAACCGTCTGGGCCTGGACTTTTATTTTTGGGGAGGTTTTTTTAATAGTTTTCTCTATTTCATCCCTGCTAATTGGTCTGTTTAGGCTTTCTGCTTCTTCATGACTCAGTCTAGGAAGGTTGTATTATTCTAAGAATTTATCCATTTCTTCTAGATTGTTGAATTTGGTGGCATATAGTTTTTTGTAATATGCTATATTACTTCGTTTTATATCTCTGATGTATGTGGTGATTTCTCCTCTTTCATTTTGGATTTTGTTTATATGAGTCCTTTCTCTTTTTTCTTTGGTGAGTCTTGCCAAGGGTTGGTCAATTTTGTTGATCTTTTCAAAGAACCAGTTCCTTGTTTTATTAATTTTTTCTATAGTTTTTCTGTTCTCTATTTCATTTATTTCTACTCTGATTTTTATTATTTCTTTTCTTCAGCTGGTGTTGGGTTGTCTTTGTTCTTTTTCTAGATTCTTAAGGTGTGAAGCTAAGTGGTTCACTTGGGCTCTCTCTTGTTTGTTCATATAGGCCTGAAGTGATATGAACTTCCCTCTTATTACTGCTTTTGCTGCATCCCAGAGATTCTGCTCTGTCATATTGTCATTTTCATTTGTCTGTATATATCTTTTGATCTCTGCGCTTATTTTTTATTGATCCATTCATTTTTTAAAAGTATGTTGTTTAGTTTCCACATTTTTGTGGGGTTTTTTTCCCTCTTTTTTGCAGTTGAATTTTAGTTTCAAGGCTTTATGATCAGAGAATATGCTTGGTATGATATCAATCTTTCTGAATTTGTTGATGTTATTTTTGTGGCCCAACATATGGTCAATTCTTGAGAATGTTCCATGTACACTAGAGAAAAATGTATACTCTATCGCTTTGGGATGAAGTGTCCTGTAGATGTCTATCATATCCAGGTGCTTTAGTATTTTGTTTAAGGCCAATATATCTTTATTGATTTTCTGTTTGGATGAACGATCTAGAGTCATCAGCGGTATATTGAGGTTTCCAAGTATGATTGTATTTTTGTCAGTTTTTGTTTTTAGTTCAATAAGTGGCTTATATATTTTGGTGCTCCTTGGTTGGATGCATATATATTAAGGATTGTTATGTCTTCTTGATTCAGTATCCCCTTAATCATTATGAAGACATTTTTGTCTCTGAGTACGTTTTCTGTCTTGTAGTCAGCATTATTAGATATTAGTATTGCTACACCTGCTTTTTTTGTGGATGTTATTTGCTTGGAGTATTGTTTTCCAGCCTTTCACTTTGAATTTGTTTTTATACTTGTTGCGTAGATGTGTTTCCTGTAGGCAGCATACAGTTGGATTTTGTTTTTTAATCCATTCTGCACTCTGTGTTTTTTTATTGGTGAGTTTAATTCATTTACATTCAGTGTAAGTATTGACACTTGTGGGTTCCCTATTGCCATTTTATAAATTGCTTTCCGTTAGTTTTGTATCTAGTTTGATTCTTCTCTTTTGTTTTTCTATCATTTGTTTTTGTTTGTTTGTATTCCATACTTCTTTTCTCTGTTGCTACCTTTTTTAAGTCTTGTGCTTCTGTGGTTGTTTTTTCAAGGGTGGTTACCATTAAGTAATGAAAAGGGTACCTACCATATTCATTGTAGTACCCTATCTTATGAGTGTTTCTGCACTTCATTGTCCTTTGCTACTGTTAATCTCCATCCTCTCCCCCTTTTTTTGCTTTTGTTGTCACAGTTTAAATTTGGTTTTATTGTGTTCTTGGTGGAGCTTTTACTTGTGGGGTTTTTTTTTGTTTTGTTCTTTGTATCTGGTAGGAAAACCCCCTTTAGTATTTCCTGGAGTTGGGGTTTTCTGATGATAAATTCCTTCATCTTTTCTGTATCTGTGAATGTTTTTATTTCTCCTTCATATTTGAAGGTTAACTTTGATGTGTATAGTATTCTTGGCTGAAAGTTTCTGTCTTTCAGGGCTTTAAATATTGGAGTCCACTCTCTTCTAGCTTGTCGAGTTTCTGCTGAGAAATCTGATGATAATCTAGGCTTTCTTTTATATTTTGTATTCTTTTTTTCTCTGGCTGCCTTGAGAATTTTTTCTTTGTCGTTGGTTTGTGCCATTTTCATTATGATGTGCCTTGGAGTAGGTTTGTTGTGGTTAAGAAAACTCAGTGTTCTGTTTGCTTCTTGAATTTGAGGCTTTAGTTCTTTCCACAGGCTTGGGAAGTTCTTGTCTATTATTTGTTTGAATATATTATCCATTCCATTTTCTCTCTCTTCTCCCTCTGATATACCTATTATTCTTATGTTATTGTTTTTAATGGAGTCAGACAATTCTTTAGGGCTTTTTTTATTTTTTAAAATATTTGCATCTCTCTCTTCTCTCTCTTGTGCCTGAAGTTGCCTTTCTTCTATTTTACTAATCCTACCTTCTATCTTGCCTGTTCTATTAGCTAAGCTTGTTACCTCATTTTTCAGTTCATTAATTGAGTTTTTCATCTCTGTTTGATTTGTTTTTATAGTTTCAGTTTCCTTGGTAGTATATTCTTTGTGTTTGTTGAGTTGTTTTCTGAGTTCTGTAAATTGCCTTTCTGTGTTTTCTTGTATATCTCTGAGTATTTTTAGGATTTCTCTTTTAAATTCTGTCATTTAGCTCCAAGGTTTCCAAAATATTAAATTTTTTCTACATAGATTTTTTTCCACATCTATCTGTGCTACTTCTCTATCTTTTGTATCCATGATATTTGTTTTTCTATTTCTTAATGGCATCTGAGGGTGGTCTTGTTAATAGCACTAATGAAAATCAATAAAAAATAAAAAGTTAAAAAATGGAAAAAAATTTGAAAAAAAAAAACACAAAAAATCCCAATAATAATTTATTATCCCCCCCCTTTGTTTTCTTCTTTTCCCCTCCTCTCCCTTCCTCCTTAGGAAAATATCATGATGAACTGTGAATTATATTATGCTAAATGGAACAAAAACTGCCTATAACAGAGGGCCTGAGTTGGGGGGAAGTGTTCAAGGGGTAAAAAAGGAAGTAGGTACCCACAAAATGCAAAAAAGGAAAAAACTTGAGTCAAGTATAATATGATTTGCTTGTAAGTGATGGTCAACTAAGTGATATAATGAGAGGGAAATAGGAAAAAAAAAAACTATTGTATTAAGTGGAATAAAAACTAAATAGAATGGAGATATTGGGTTGGGAGGAATGCTAATGAGTTAAAAAGCGAGGTAAAAAGCACCCAAAATGCCACACACAAAAAAACTTGAGTCTCAAATTAAATAATTTGTTTGTGATTGAGGATTGAATGAGAGGAAAAGTAAAAGAAGAAAAGAAGAAACTAATGGAGAGGGAGAAGTAAGAAAAAGGGGAAAAGGAAAAGAAGAAAAAGGAAAAAAAACAAAAAGAGGGAGAGAGAGAGAGAGTTAAGGGTTTTAGAGTGTAACCCTCATGGAGAGTAAGGAAGAAAAAAAGAAATAAAATGTAACACTTATGGGTAGTGTAGTTCAAGAAGAGGACAGAATAAGATGGGCAGAGAATAAAAGGACCAAGGTGGAGGAAATAGAAATAATAATAATAAAGGCAAGAAGATGAAAGAAACAAAAAAAATAGTGGAACAAGTTATAAAGTCTGTGGATTTTTCTTGATTTTGTGAGGATAACTTCTTCCTTTTTTTTCCTCTCCATCTTCCTGGTTGGTGACTCTGTACCCCAGGCTCTACCACTGTGGCACGCTTAGGTAGAAATTTGCAGTTGATGAGACTCTACAGTGATGTCATATATTAGGCTTCAGTCTCATTGGTAGTCAAGGCTTGTTAGTGTTTGCAGGCTCCGACAATGAGAGAGTCTGTTTTCCCGGAGCCTCTCTCCTAGTCTCTCCTTCCTGAATTAGCAGCCTGATGATCCAGCTATGAGGCTGCCGCTGCCTTTGCCTGGAGAGTAAGAGGCTCAAAGAGCTGGCAAATCCCCACTCTATTCCCACTCAATGCAGGGCTCTGGGTAAGGCTCTGGCAGTCAGAGCTGCCAGCGTAATCAGGCAGGGCTGAGAGCCAATTGCTCTCAAGGGGACTTTCTATGAGCCTCCAGGCCTGTTCAGCACACCTAGCACTCTGTGGGACCACTCTCCCCAGGCTTTCCGCACTTTGTAACCTGTTTTGGCTGGGAAGAAGATGCCCTAGTCACTGCCTGCAGTACAGAAGATCTTAACATCTGCCAAGCCCTCTTTTTAGTGTATATCCCTGAGTATTAAAGCTCTGCCAATCAGAAGTTGCCCCCACCCCTTTAGCAAGAGGTACTAAAAAATATCACGCCTCTTGTCTTAGATCACTGAACTAAGAGAGATCTTGTCAATTAGAGCTGCATAGGTCAGTTGGGAGGTGAGCAGACTCTGGGTTAAGCTAATTTCAGCGATTGGATCTGCTGATCTGCCTCAGAAAGGACTGTAAGCTGCCTGCGCGCCCCTTCCTTGACTCTTGATTGTTAGCTTGAATGGCTGGGTGAGGCGCCCCACCCGCCCAGAGAAGCTAGGGTGTAGGGAAGTTTGCTTTGGAGCACTCCCCACGCACCGCTGGCAGCTGCTGCTCGCGGTGGCGCGCGTTTGCTCGTGTGGGCTGATTTACCACAGGCACACTCTTTCCTCGGCTTGAATGAACATCCATGCCACAGCCTAGTTTCCTCCACACCCTTAGCCCCCCCCCTCAGTTCCAAGTGAAAGCAGCCTTTGCTCAGGCTAGTGAGAAAGGCAGAGTGTTTTTTTGTCCAACTCATTTCCTTCAGGGTTGATTATATATTTAGTCAATTTTTCACTTGACCCTACCTTCGCCTTCAGTGTGTGGAACTCCCAGATGCTCCAAGGATAGATTTTTCTGTCTCTGGTTGATGAACTTGTTGAAATTTTGGGGAGATTTGTCGGTTGCACTCCTCACGGCGCCATTTCTCTGACATCACTCTCCAAAGTTGGTCTTTCAAGATGAGTGTTCTTAGAATTAAGTTGTAATCTACCTTGGTTCTGGGAAGTGGGAGTTGAAGCATATTCCTACTCTGTGGCCATCTTGTCTCCAAAATATTGCTTTTCCTTAAACACTTTATTTTATGTTCACCTAATATTTTATTTTTGTTTTTTAAATAATTAAAAAAATTAAACTGCATTTGACATACAATATTATATTAGTTTCAGGCATACAACTTAGTGATTAGACATTTTATAATCTCATCCTCATCTGACACCATACATAGTGATTACAATATTAATTGACTATATTCTCAATTCTGTACTTGCCATCCTGATGACTTTTTTTTTAATAACAATCAATTTGTACTTCTTAATCCCTTCATTTTCATCCACCTTCCCATCTGGCAACCATCAAAATATTCTCTGTATCTATGAGTTTGTTTCTGCTTTATTTGTCAATTTATTTTGTTTTTTAGATTCAATTGTTGATAGGTATGTGTTTGTTGCCATTTTATTGTTCATATTTTCTATCTTTTTTTCCTTTATTCTTCTTAAGGGAGACTCTAACACTTTATGTAATACTGTTTGGTGGTGATGAACTCCTTTGGCTTTTTCTTTTCTAAGTAGCTCCTTATCTGTATTCTAGTGCCTGAGGTGGAGGCCATGGAGCCATCCTCAGTGCCTGGGCCAACTTTGCTCCAATGGAGCCTTGACTACAGGAGGGAAAGAAAGAGAAAGAGAGAAAGGAGAGAGGGAAGGGTGGAGAAGCTGATGGATACTTCTCCTGTGTGCCCGGGAATCAAACCTGGAACTTCACATGCCAGGCTGCCACTCTACCACTGAGTCAACCAGTCAGGGCCAAAAATGTGATTACTGGTGGTACCATTTGACTTTAAAGCTACTGAGACTTGAGGAAGACATGAGATGTTTGTGAATTATTGTGAGGCAAACAGGAATTTTTCTAATGTGATGAAAAAGACGGGATAGATTTTTACTCAGGTTTGGAAAGAAAATATAAGTACCTCTTTGTAAGTCTGTAACTTCTTTTCTCGTCAGAATACTGAAGTTTTTTGTGTTTATTTTTATTGTAATTGGTGTAAGACATGAAAATACAAGATAGATATAAAATAATTAATTTTGTAATTTAGTGATACAGAGTTTAAATTTGGCAAATGTTAACTTTTTTGCATTAATCTATCACTGAATCATGTTTTATATGTCAATGGGTAAATAGCAACTACAGTTAGAAAATGATGACAAAGAATGTCCAACAAAGGAAATAAAAGTTAGCTTAAAGAATTAAGTTTGTAGGTACTTGTCCAGACAAAGAAAGGATGTGCCCTCATTTGGGTTTCAATTGATTGCAGAGCAGACCATCAACAAAGGAAGGCAAGATAATACAACAGCGGGAAAAATATAATTTTGTGCCTCTAGCCCCAAACTTTTGCATATTAGTGGCAATTCTTAAAATAAAAAACTACTAAGTATTCTCATTACCTTCCAACTAATGTATTTCTTGAATATCATGAGAACAAAAAAGGCCACTGGATAGATAAGAAAGCTACATTTCTAAACCTGGCCTTTCTCTTGGGTTTCAGGCCCAACTATGCCCCTGCCTACTCTATGTCTCCATTTCAATGTGGCATTTCAAACACATTATATCTGAAACACCCCACTGCCAAGGGTTTTTATTTTCCCTGAATGTTGTGGTTATATTCATTATTTTTCAAGGAACAAATATGCCCTTTTGGGACCAGGTTCCCCATACCAGAGCACCAAAGCTTGGAAGAGGCATCCATATAACATCTTTCTGTGAAAATCAGTGAGGATTCTGTCTGCCAAGAAGAGACAGGAGTTTGCGAGAGATATAGGTGCCCTCTTAAAGGACCAACATACAAAATCTTGTTCACAGCAACTCACCCTGGGCTCCAGCAGAGGGAGAGCAGAACAAACTAGAGTCATGGGAGGAGAGACTGGTGTTCAGGGTAGAGAGTTGAAGGGACATCCCAGGACCCCTGTTCTGAGTTATTCTCCCACACTGCAGATGTCATCTTTCTTGGGTGGAGTACTTCCTTCCATGTGGCATCAGCCTTGGGAAATGCAATAGCCTCATCCTCTGGACTCCCTGTAGCCCCTCCCTGCAGAGCTTACATCCTCTCTCTAAAAATTAATAATAAAAAAATAAAAAAAGAGAGAGGCCACAGAATACATCAAACTTAGAAAAAAAAATACCTAGGAATACATTTAACCAAGGATGTAAAAGACCTGTACTCAGAAAATTATAAGACACTGAAGAAAAAAATTGAAGAAGATACAAATAAGTGAAAGAGTATGTCATGTTCACGGATAGGAAGAATTAACATTAAAATAAATGTTCATTCTACCCAAAGCAATCTATAGATTCAGCACAGTTTCTATTATGACACCAATGATATATTTCAAAGAACTAGAACAAAAATTCCAAGTTTATATGGAACCACAAAAGACCCTAAACAGCCACAGCAATCTTGAGAAAGAAGAACAAAGTTGAAGGAATCATGCTACCTGATATCAAACAATATATTATGAGGCCATAGTAATCAGAACAATATGGTAGTGGCATAAAAACAGACATATAGATGAATGGAACAGAATAGAGACCCCAGAAATAAACCCACACCTTATAGTCAATTAATATTTGACAAAGGAAGCAAGAACATGCAATGAGGTAAAGATAGTCTATTCAATAAATGGTGCTGGGAAAATTGAACATATACTGCAAAAAGTTGAAACTAGACCACCTTCTTATACCATACACAAAAATAAATTCAAAATGAATCAAAGACTTAAGTTTTAGACTCAAACACCAAAAAATCATAGAAGAAATCATAGGCAGCGAAATCTTGGATATTTCTTGTAGCAATATTTTTTCTAATAATCTCCTTGGGCAAGAGAACCCAAAAGAAAAATTAAAGAAATTGGACTACATATACTAAATTTTTTTTCACTGCAAAGGAAACTTTTCATTAACAAAATGAAAAGACAATCCACTGTATGGGAGAAATTATTTGCCATTAATACATCTGATAAGTGGTTAATATTTAAAATTGATAAAAAACTTATAAACCTCAACACCAAAGAAACAAACAAATAATCCAATTAAAAATGGTCAAATACCTAAATAAACACATCTTCAAAAAAACCATACAGATGGTCAGTAGATATATGAAAAGATGCTTACTGTCACTAATTACTAGAGAAATGCAAATTAAAACTACAATGCGATATCACCACACACCTGTCAGAATGGCTGTTATTAATAAATCAAGAAACAAGTGTTGGTGAGGATGTGGAGAAAAAGGAAGCTCAGTGCACTGTTGGTGGGAATGCAGATTGGTGCAGGCATTGTGAAAAGCAGTATGAAGTTACCTCAAAAAATTAAAAATGAAACTGCCTTATGATCCAGTGATTCCACTTCTGGGAATACATCCAAAGAAACCTGAATCACTAATTCAAAATAATATATACCATCCCTATGTTCATTGCAACATTATTTATAATAGCCAAGACTTAGAAGTAGCTCAGGCAGCTATTAGTAGATAAAAAGTATCTGTGGTACATTTATACAATGGAATACTACTTGGACATAAAAAAGAAGGAAATTTTATCATTTGTGACAGCATGGATGTACCTGGAGAGTATTATGCTAAGTGAAATAAGCCAGTCAGAGAAAAACAAATACCATATGATTTCACTTATACCTAGAATCTAATGAACAAAATTAACTAACAAACAAAACAGAAACAACAGACTCTTAAATACAGAGAACAGATTGGCAGCTGTCAGAGTGGAGGGGGTTGTGGAGCTGAGTGAAAAGAGTGAAGGGATTAAGCAAAAATCAAAAACAACAAACTCACAGACAGACAACAGTATGTCTATTAACAGTATTACCTGAGGATAAGGGGGTTGAGGTGAGGCAAAAGCGAGTAAAGGGGGAATAAGTGGTGATGGAAGGGGACTTGATCTGGGTGGTAAATACACAATGCAATATACAGATGATGTATTATAGAATTTCACACCTGAAACCTATATAATTTTTTTTATTATAAATAAATTTTTATTTTAATGGGGTGACATCAATAAATCAGGGTACATATATTCAAAGAAAACATTTCCAGGTTATCTTGTCATTTAGTTCTGTTGCATACCCATCACCCAAAGAGAGATCGTCCTCCGTCACCCTCTATCCAGTTTTCTTTGTACCTCTCCCCCTCCCCTTCTCCCTCACTCCCCTCCCCCGTAACCACCACACTCCTGTCCATGTCTCTTAGTCTCATTTCTATGTCCCACCAATGTATGGAATCCTTCAGTTCTTGTTTTTTTCTGATTCACTTATTTCACTCCGCATAATGTTATCAAGATTCCACCATTCTGCAGTAAGTGATCTGATGTCATCATTTCTTCTAGCTGAATAGTATACCATGGTGTATATGTGCCACATCTTCTTTATCCAGTCTTCTATTTTTTTTTACAGTGATTAAAAGCCTTTAAGCAAACTCTTGGCCAATACAGCAAGAATCCATAAAAGAGTAGTGTCCTTAACATGCTCACCAAGTCCAAGTTGGCCCCATCACCATGCCAAATCCCTGAAAAATGCAACCCAACCACAGTTCAGTCTGTTAGGAGCTGTCACGGGGAGCAGGAGTCCAGAAAAGTCCACATCCGGGAAAAGTCCGCATGGCACTGGAGTTGTTGTCACCATTCTATACTTTGCAGCTCATGTCCAAGTCCCAATGACTACTGCTTCTAGCTGGTAATGATTCAGGTAGACTGGAAAAGCCATTTGCAGCATGCGTGGGTATGGAGTTTCTGTTCTCCTCTGCCTGGAGAGATGAGACCAAGTTGCTTTTCCCTGGAGCTCTGTGACTGTGGCATGGTAAAGAGAATCTTGGGATACACTAAGCTGGGTGGCAAAGGTAGATTCATAATACAAGTTGGCAAAAGGGGGAAAGAGAGCTCTGAATTAGGAGTAGGTCCCAGCCTGAAATATGAGTGCGGCATTGAGGTAGGAGGGATATAGGAAGCACTATATATTAAGCAAAGCAGCAGAAAATAGGACTATCAACACCCACAACAGAGATCTTTGAGGGAAGAATAAAAAACCTGACTATTCAGGCAAAACATAGTTAAGTGGCCCTTGTGCAAATGAGATCAGTTTACCTGCTTCTTGGAAGAAATACCCTAGGCTCATCCACAGTGTTGTAGATGGGGACAATGGCCCTGGGCACCTTCAGCCTTCGGTGGCAAACCCCAGCTTTCTGGGCAAGGTTAGGTCATAGGTGGCTGGAGCAGGGCTGGAAGAGACTGAACCCTCCCTTAGAGGAGCAAGGGGGAAGCCTACCTTCCAGTGTCCCTGTTTCCTCACAGCAGAGACATGTAAGCCTGGCAGGCTTTAGCTTCCTTTCCACTATTGAAACAGGACCCAGCCTGACCTGTGGTGGCGCAGTGGATAAAGCGTCGACCTGGAAATGCTGAGGTTGCCGGTTTGAAACCCTGGGCTTGCCTGGTCAAGGCACATATGAGAGTTGATGCTTCCAGCTCCTCCCCCCCTTCTCTCTCTCTCTCTCTCTCTCTCTCTCTCTCTCTCTCCCTCTCCCCTCTAAAATGAATAAATAAAAACAAACAAACAAAAAAAAAAAAAAAAAAAAGAAACAGGACCCAGATGGCATCCTATGAGACCCCTTTGGGGCATTGGAGCCTTTAAGGGTATATCCTAAAAGCTGGTAGTTCCTCTGATCTCTATTGGGCTTTTTCTGCCTCTAGGTATCTTAAAAGCCATGTTCAGAAGATCTCGCTGAGGGGTTTGAGGATCCCCATCCGCCTATATAAATCTTTTCCATATATCTGGAGCTATTTGGAAAAAGACAAAACAGTGTGAAACCTATATAATTTTATTAACCAATGTCACCCAAGTAAATTAAAAAATATCTTAAACCACACACACACAGTATCACCACAAATAGCATAGCAGATACAAAAGGTAGGTGATATCAATTTGCTGCGCCTCTAGCCCCTCATTGCCCATGGGGAAATGATGCGGTGGGTGCAGATAGATGAAAAGTGAGAGGTGGGAGGTGATGGTGGTATGCAGACAAATGAAATAGAAAATCAGTTCCTTCCTGGAGGGTAATGTAGCTCTTTTCAATGCTTCCTCCTCTGCTTTCTCTCTCAGCATTCTCTCCAGTTCTAATTATCACCAGCTGGAGCCAGTTAATTTTAACCAATTGCATATTACTAAAGCATCTGTAAGAGTGAAGCACTATATGCTTCAGATAGCATGAAACCAAGTAATTTTTTTTCCTGGTTTGTCTTGCCATGCCTTGACCTTTTTAAATAGATTACTCTCAGGGATGGGAAGAATGACAAAGATCAGATTATTTATTAGCATTATAAGAATCTACCACCTTGTGTCACATCCCAGGAACTAGCCACATGTGGACTCATCCTGAATTGCATTTGCTACAGCATCATTACTTAACTTATGGATTTAAATTCCAAAAAGGTCAAGGACAAATACACACACACACACACACACACACACACACACACACACACACACATACACACACACATCTATGTGCATCAGGATGTAGGTCTGTTATGTCCTCTTGGAGGAAATCAAAGGGGATTTGTGAGAATGTGATTCATGCTAAAAACAGCTTTGTGAATTAGAGAAATAGTGCCCAGCTTGTAAATTTGGACATTGGATATTGAAGATTTTAGAAGACATTACAAATTAGTTGATTTTCCCATTGTCTGTTAACATATTAACCTACTTTTATGTTTACCCAACCCTTCCTCTTTCTCATTTCCTGTACCTAGAGTGCCTCCTCATGTCCTTTGCTTGGGTATCTTCTCTGTGTGTCCTGTAAGACTTACCTTACCCATCCCATGACTACTTCTATTCTGCCCTCTCTAGGCATTTCTTCAGCATCGTGTCTACCTCGCCCCATGCTTTATTCCCCTGGTGCCATAGATCTCCTCAACAAAGTCTTTTCAGAGACTGGGCTTTTTTCCAAAAACAGGCTGAGAATTCTCTTCTACTAAAAAAGCTAGGCGGTACTGGCTATTCTATAGAATGTGTCATTGATGACCAGAGAGACTAGAGCTTCGTCCACTTTCTTCTGGTCTGTCTACTCTAGTTACCTTCTAAATGTTATACCCTCTTTAATATTAATATGTCATATATTGAATACAACTTGTCACAAGGAGTGAGCTTATGGTATTTCATGCTGAGAAAAGAACATACAAGCTGTTATGGACTGAATGTTTGTATCACCCCAAAATACATGTTGAAGCCCTAACCTCCAATGTGATGGTATACAGAAGTGGTACATAAGTTAAGAGGAGATCCTGAGAGTGGGGTCTCTATGACAGGATTTGTGTCCTTATAAGAAGAGGAAGATTCTAAAACTTGCTTTTTTCACTGCCATGTGAGGACACAGCAGGAAAGTGACTATTTATAAGCCAGGAAGAATGCTCTTACCAAACACCAGATCTGCTGCCACCTTGATCTTGGACTTCCCAGTCTCCAGAACTGTGAGAAATAAATGTTGTTTAAGCTACTAAGTCTGTGGTATTTCATTATAGCAGCTTGAGATGACTAAGACACAAGCCAAAGTTCACTTTTATAATGTCATTGGAATGCTGCATTCAGGGCTACAAAGGCCTGGGACAGAATGCCAACTCCTTTATTTACTATGAGAACTTGGGCATGTTTTCTAACTTTTCTGTGTCTCACTTTCCTCATCTATAAATAAGATTGATAATAGTATCTACTTCTAGGGTTCTTATGAGGAATAAATAAACTAATGCATTAAAAACATTACCTAACATGCAGAGCTAAACATGTCAGCTGTCACTATATATATTCTACAATTGAACACAGAATACTAATTCTGATGAATGTGACTGTTGCTTATATCCAGGAATTCTGTGACTCTTGCAACCCTGTCTAACAAGCTTGCTGCCCTTCCCATTGGAAGATGCCTGGGCATGGTTGGCATTTTTGTGTCCTGGGACATAAACAGACTCAGCATAAACCTTACAAGTCTTTTGCAGTAAAGAGGAGCAGTTGACCTGCACAGCTTTTTCAGATAGTTGAATCCCCCTACTGCCCACCTCTCTTTGCACACTTGTATCCTTAGTATCCTGCCATAGACCCACAATATAAAAATTCATATTTTGCTATTATAATAGAAAATAGCTAATTATACACAGGTTCCAGTTATTGTTCTAAAATACACATCTGAGCATTGAATAACTCCTTCTCTCCCATGGGATAAAATACAAACATCCTAGAATGACTTTCAAAGATTGTATCTTATGTTTCTGAAATCTTGTGTCTTTCCTTTCTATTGTTCTTTGTTCTCATGCCTGCAAAATTTGTACCTTCTTTCATACATCTCTGCCTTCTGCACCCTGTCCCCTCTACAAAAAAGTTCTTTTGGGCCTGGTGAACTCCCACCATACTTGAAGACTCAGCTCAAATATCCCCTTTTATGCATTCTTAGCTTTCATAGGCCAGGTTGGCTATTCCTTTTTAAATACAGTCTTGACAACTCCTTATACCAGATCAGAGGGAGCTTCAGTAAGAGACCTCCATTTAAAAGTTGCCTAAAGTTTTTCTGTTTTGGAAGAGAAAGCCTATCATCTCGGAGGATCATTTCTTTTCTTTTTGTGAAGAATCACTCAAAAGCCCATTTTTAATAATAGGGTATTTTGGGGACTGACTTGTTTGTTAACCCTTGTGATAGATGGCTCTAAATTTTTTATGAAAACAAATATGTATATTTTCTTCCTTTCCTACATATCCCAGTGTGGTAGTATTACTAAATGAGCTACATTTTATTCAATTGGTAAATAAATTTTTGAAGTGAGTGAAGTGATTTCCCTCTTTGTTAAGCTGGTAAAATATCATTGAAAAGTACTGTTGTGTAAGGTTTTTCTCAAGTGAAAAGCTTGTCCTCCTGAGGTATAGGTCTCTGCTACAATTGTGGGTGTGCACTTTGTATTAAACTATTGTATTTTATTTACTCTATTTATTGTGAAGATGCCTTTGACCACATTTCTACACTTCTCAGGCTTCATACTTTATTGCTTTTTGTCAACAAATTTTGGGTTCACAGCCTGTTACACAATTTATAACAATGTTGAGCATGTACTTTTCTTTTTATTTTCCATTTGAATTATAGTTACACAGAATCCTAAAAATGTACATTGATAAATAGTAGTACTCAGATATTTTATAGCAAAACCTGTAACCTCCATTAGGAATTGAGACATTGCGTTAGAAATGGTGGCACTAGTTTTTGAAAAGTGAAAGTAATTTTTTAAAATGCTATAATTTTCTAGACCTTCCCCTCAAAAAAAGGGTAAAAGACAAAAAAATTTAAATTGATTTGAGAGAGTAAGGGAGAGAGAAAGAGAAACATTGATGTGTTGTTCCACTTTTTTATGCATTCATTGGTTGATTCTTGTATGTGCATTGACTGGGGATTGAATCTGCAACTGTGGCATATTGAGACAACACTCAAACCAACTTTGCTACCCAGCCAAGAAAGAAAAAATGTTTAGTTCTGAATATTGTGATAGTGGAAATGAAGACTCTCTATATAAGAACAATGGAATAATTAATTTTTCTTAGAGGGAAGCTTTAATTCATATTTCACATTTGGCTTAATGTCATTGGCAACAATGTCTACCCTATTGTATAGCTAGATACCAAAGAATGTGTCTTTGCCAAAAGGGTACAAATTAAATAATTGATTAGGGGTTCCATGAAAAATGCATTTGTGAATTTTTTAGTTGGAGATAATTAAATCATCTTTCCATTCAACTTTCAGGAATATCTAGTGAGAAAAAAGGACTTAACTGACCCACCTCCTGAAGGAGTTTCCATAGGTAGAGGAAAGAAAGGAAGGCATTCTGAGTTTGTAGGGAGAGGAAGGCTATTTTGTGGGCAAAGTGCAGAGGCAGGAATTCATCATTCCACATGGGAGGATAGAAGATAGACAAGCAGTTTGATTGAATTGGAGAGCTTGGGAACTTGAGAGTTTACCTACAGAGGAGTGGTTAGTATAAGTTGAGGCCAGATTGTGAAGTACATAACCTATTTTCAATATAAAATGTTTGGGCTTTACTCTGCAGAAACTAGGGAGACATTGTTCTTAGAAAGGAGATGATGTCTTATTACTATTTTTCTGTCCACTGTCTTTGTGCCTGGCCCAATGAAGGCATTCAGTAAGGTGTGAATAAAATAAATGAAGAGGCTTTGGCCGGTTGGCTCAGCGGTAGAGCGTCGGCCTGGCATGCGGGGGACCCGGGTTTGATTCCCGGCCAGGGCACATAGGAGAAGCACCCATTTGCTTCTCCACCCCCTCTTCCTCTCTGTCTCTCTCTTCCCCTCCCGCAGCCAAGGCTCCATTGGAGCAAAGATGGCCCGGGCGCTGGGGATGGCTCCTTGGCCTCTGCCCCAGGTGCTACAGTGGCTCTGGTCATGGCAGAGTGATGCCCCTGAGGGGAAGAGCATCGCCCCCTGGTGGGCAGAGCGTCGCCCCTGGTGGGCGTGCCGGGTGGATCCCGGTCGGGAGCATGCGGGAGTCTGTCTCACCCCGTTTCCAGCTTCAGAAAAATACAAAAAAATAAATATAAATAAATAAATAAATAAAATAAATGAAGAAAAGGAGTAGCTTCAATGACTCTTGAGTTTCCATCTCTAGCATAGATCTCTTCTTTAGGTTCCAGAGTCATGTATTCAAGTGTCTTGATATCTTTACTTGGTTGATCCAGAGTTATTTCAAAGTTGTTGATATGTTCCTCACTGATTTCACACTTTCCAATCAAAACCTGTTCCTCTTTAGTTTTCTGTGTTTCAGTGAATGACCCCACTATCCATCTTCTTACATTAACTAGAAATCCAAGAGAGTCAGTCTTAACCTTTTATTCACTATACCCAACATATCACCAAATTTAATTGATTTATACTTACCAACTTATATATTTCACAAAGATCTATTAATTTCATCTTCTAAATAAATATCCCTCATATAATCTCACTCCACCCTCACTGGCCCATGTTACAAACCACATACCCCAGAACTTCATCAGTCACTTTTGAACTGGTCTTTTTGCACCCATTCTGATTTTTCTTCAGAATAATTACTACTCAGCAACAGAAGACTTTTTTTCCTCTAGGAAAATAAGATCATATTCTTCAAAACTTACAATGTTTAAATGAATTCCTATTACTTGTAGAGAAAGACCAAGTCCTTAACAAGGGCTATATGTTTCTTTACACTGTGGCCCCATTTCCATTCCAGGTATATTCAGCTTTTACTCCATTACTGCTACTCTTTATTTCCACTCGGTCTCCATTTCTTCAGACAAGTATTTCTTGCCCTTCTGCTGGTTCCTCTTCTATAGCATTATATGCCTTGGTCTTATAACACATTATAGTTGAAATTGTTAATTTATTAAAACTTTTTGGTAACTTAACACTTGTCTTTTTCAGAGATTGTGAGCACTGTGAGAGTAGAACCTGTCTTAGTTAGCATGGGCTGCTATAACAAAAATACCATAGACTGAGTGGCTTAAACCACAGACATTTATTTCTCACATATAAAATATTGCATATATAACATATAATTTATTTTTAAATTTTATTTAGAAAATTAACTTTACCAGGGTAACATCAATCAGTAAGAGTACATAGGTTTCAGGTAAACATTTCTACAGCATTTGAAATGTTGATTATGTTGTATACCCATCACCCGAAGTCAAATCATTTTCTGTCACCTTATATTTGTCCCTCTTTACATCCTTTTGCCCACCTCCTCTCCCAACCCCCTCCTTCCATGTCTTTTTCCCCCTGGTAACCACTTCACTTTTACCTATGCCCATTCTCAGTTTTATATCCCACCTATGTCTGAAATTGTAGTTCTTAGCTTTTTCTAATTTACTTATTTCACTCACTATAATGTTCTCAAGGTCTATCCATGTTGTCATAAATGTCACTATGTCATGGATTTTTAGGGCTGAGCAGTATTCCATTGTATATATGTACCACATCTTCTTTATCCAATCCTCTATCGAGAGACACTTTGGTTATTTCTATGAATAATGCTGCAATGAACATGGGGGTGCATATGTCTTTACATACCAAAGTTTTTGAGTTTTAGGGGCAGATACCCAGTAGAAGGATTGCTGGGTCATATAGTAATTCTAGTCTTAATTTTTTTAAGGAACCACCATACTTTCTTCCATAATGTTTTTACTAATTTGCATTCCCAGCAGCAGTGAATGAGAATTCCTTTTTCTCCACAGCCTCTCCAACACTTGTTATTATTTGTCTTGTTGATAATAGCCAATCTAACAGGTGTGAGGTGGTATCTCATTGTAGTTTTGACTTGCATTTCTCAAATAGCTAGTGAAGATGAGCATCTTTTCATATAACTGTTGGCCATTTGTATGTCTTCTTTGGAGAAGTGTCCAGGTTCTTTCTCCATTTTTTTTTTAATTGGATTGTTTGCTTGTTTGTTGCTGAGCTTTGTTAGTTCTTTATATATTGTGGATATTAATCCTTATCTGGCTGTTGTTTACAAATATCATCTCCTATTTAGTTGGCTGCCTATTTGTTTTGTTGTCAGTCTCTTTGGCTGTAAGGAAGCTTTTTAGTTTGACATAGTCCCATTCTTTAATTTTTGCCTTTACTACTCTTGCCTTTGGGGTCAAATTCATAAATTTTTCTCTATGGCCAAGGTCCATGAGCTTAGCACCTATCTTTTCTTCTATGTAATTTATTGTTTCAGATCTTATATTTAGGCCTTTGATTTATTTTGAATTTATTTTTGTGTAGGGGGATAAGCCATAGTCAAGTTTTATTCTTTTGCATGTAGTTTTCCAATTTTCCTAGCACCATTTGCTTTCTGTTCTCCATTGTGTGTTTTTGGCTCCTTTATCGAAGATGATTTGCCCATATGTATGTGATATTATTTCTGGGCTCTTGATTTTGTTCCATTGGGCTGTAAGTTTATTGTTCTGCCCATACCATGCTGTTTTGATTATTTTGGCTCTGTAGTATAATTTGAAGTCAAGTAGTGTGATACCTCTGGCTTCATTCTTTCTCCTCAGGATTGCTTTGGCTATGCTTTCATAAGGTGTATTATGTTGATCGATTTCTGTATGTTGAACTATTCTTGTGCTCCTGGGATGAATCCCACTTGATTGTGATGTATTATTTTTTTAATGTGTTGTTGTATTTGATTTGCTAGTATTTTGTCTAGGACTTTTCCATCTGTATTCATTAGAGATATTGGTCAATAATTGTGTGTGTGTGTGTGTGTGTGTGTGTGTGTTGTCCTTGCCAGGTTTTGGTATGAGGGTTATGTTGGCCTTATAAAATGTGTTGGGAGTATTGCTGCTTCTTCTGTTTTTTGGAAGACTTTGAGAAGGGTAGGTACCAAATCTTTTTTGAATGTTTGGTAGAATTCACTATTGTAGCCATCTGGTCCTGGACTTTTGTTTTTGGGAAGGTTTTTAATAGTTGTTTCTATTTTCTCCCTGCTTATAGATCTGTTTAAGTTTTCCACTCCTTCATGACTCAGTCTAGGAAGATTGTATAGTTCTAGGAATTTATTCATTTCTTCTAGGTTGGTGAATTTGGTGGCATATAATCTTTCATAATATTCTACTATGATCTTTTGTATACCTATGATGTCTGTGGAAACTTTTCCTCTTTTATTTTGGATTTTGTTTATATGAGTTCTTTCTCTTTTTTCATTAGTGAATCTAGCCTGTGGTTTGTTGATTTTATTAATCTTTTCAAAGAATCAATTCTTTGTTGTATTAATTTTTTCAGTAGCTTTTTGTTCTTTATTCCATTCAGTTCTGCTTTAATTCTTACTATTACCTTTATTCTGCTGACTTTGGGTTGCCTTTGTTCTTCTTTTGCTAGTTTCTTAAGGTGTGATGTTGGGTCATTTACTTGGCATCTTTCTTGATTCTTTTTTTTTTTTTTTTTTAAATAAATTTTTATTAATGGTAATGGGATGACATTAATAAATCAGGGTACATATATTCAAAGAAAACATGTCTAGGTTATTTTGTCATTAAATTATGTTGCATACCCCTCGCCCAAAGTCAGATTGTCCTTCGCCACCCTCTATCTAGTTCTCTGTGCCCCTCCCCCTCCCCCTAACTCTCCCCCTGTCCTCCCTCCCCCCACCCCTGGTAACCACCACACTCTTGTCCATGTCTCTTAGTCTCATTTTTATGTTCCACCAATGTATGGAATCATGTAGTTCTTGTTTTTTTCTGATTTACTTATTTCACTCCTTATAATGTTATCAAGATCCCACCATTTTGCTGTAAATGATCTGATGTCATCGTTTCTTATGGCTGAGTAGTATTCCATAGTGTATATGTGCCACATCTTCTTTATCCAGTCTTCTATTGAAGGGCTTTTTGGTTGTTTCCATGTCTTGGCCACTGTGAACAGTGCTGCAATGAACATGGGGCTACATGTGTCTTCACGTATCAATGTTTCTGAGTTTTGGGGGTATATACCCAGTAGAGGGATTGCTGGGTCATAAGGTAGTTCTATTTGCAGTTTTTTGAGGAACCACCATACTTTCCTCCATAATGGTTGTACTACCTTACAGTCCCACCAACAGTGAATGAGGGTTCCTTTTTCTCCACAGCCTCTCCAACATTTGCTATTACCCGTCTTGTTGATCATAGCTAATCTAACAGGTGTGAGGTGGTATCTCATTGTAGTTTTGATTTGCATTTCCCTAATAACTAATGAAGCTGAGCATTTTTTCATATATCTGTTGGCCATTTGTATCTCTTCCTGGGAGAAGTGTCTATTCATGTCTTCTTCCCATTTTTTTATTGGATTGTTTGTTTGTTTGTTGTTGAGTTTTATGAGTTCTTTGTAAATTTTGGAAATTAGGCCCTTATCTGAGCTGTTGTTTGAAAATATCATTTCCCATTTAGTTGGCTGTCTGTTTATTTTTATATCAGTTTCTCTTGCTGAGCAAAAACTTTTTATTCTGATGTAGTCCCATTCATTTATCTTTGCCTTCACTTCTCTTGCCATTGGAGTCAAGTTCATAAAATGTTCTTTAAAACCTAGGTCCATGAGTTTAGTACCTATGTCTTCTTCTATGTACTTTATTGTTTCAGGTCTTATATTTAGGTCTTTGATCCATTTTGAATTAATTTTAGTACACGGGGACAGGCTGTAGTCGAGTTTCATTCTTTTGCATGTGGCTTTCCAGTTTTCCCAACACCATTTGTTGAAGAGGCTTTCTTTTCTCCATTGTGTGTTGTTGGCCCCTTTATCAAAGATTATTTGACCATATATATGTGGTTTTATTTCTGGGCTTTCTATTCTGTTCCATTGGTCTGAGTGTCTATTTTTCTGCCAATACCATGCTGTTTTGATTATTGTGGCCCTATAATATAGTTTAAAGTCAGGTATTGTAATGCCCCCAGCTTCATTCTTTTTCCTTAGGATTGTTTTGGCTATTCGGGGTTTTTTATAGTTCCATATAAATCTGATGATTTTTTGTTCCATTTCTTTAAAAAATCTCATAGGAATTTTTATGGGAATTGCATTAAATTTGTATATTGCTTTGGGTAATATGGCCATTTTGATTATATTTATTCTTCCTATCCAAGAGCAAGGAATATTTTTCCATCTCATTGTATCTTTTTCGATTTCCCTTAACAATGCTTTGTAATTTTCATTATATAGGTCCTTTACATTCTTTGTTATGTTTATTCCTAGGTATTTTATTTTTTTTGTTGCAATCGTGAAGGGGATTATTTTTTTGAGTTCGTTTTCTAATATTTCATTGTTGGCATAGAGAAAGGCTATGGACTTCTGTATGTTAATTTTGTATCCTGCGACCTTACTGTATTGGTTTATTGTTTCTAATAATCTTTTTGTGGAGTCCTTCGGGTTTTCGATGTATAGGATCATATCATCAGCAAAAAGTGATACCTTTACTTCTTCTTTTCCAATATGGATGCCTTTTATTTCTTTGTCTTGTCTGATTGCTCTGGCCAGAACTTCTAGCACCACGTTAAATAAGAGTGGAGAGAGTGGACAACCCTGTCTTGTTCCTGATTTAAGGGGGAAAGCCTTCAGTTTAGTGCCATTTAATATGATGTTAGCTGATGGTTTATCATATATGGCCTTTATCATGTTGAGATATTTTCCTTCTATACCCATTTTGTTGAGAGTCTTAAACATAAAATTGTGTTGTATTTTATCAAAAGCCTTTTCTGCATCTATTGATAAGATCATGTGGTTTTTGTTCTTTGTTTTGTTGATATGGTGTATTACATTAACCGTTTTGCGTATGTTGAACCATCCTTGAGATTCTGGGATGAATCCCACTTGATCATGATGTATTATTTTTTTATTATGTTGTTGTATTCGTTTTGCCAGTATTTTGTTTAGAATTTTAGCATCTGTATTCATTAGAGATATTGGTCTGTAGTTTTCTTTCTTTGTGCCATCCTTGCCAGGTTTTGGTATGAGGGTTATGTTGGCCTCATAAAATGTGTTCGGAAGTATTGCTTCTTCTTCAATTTTTTGGAAGACTTTGAGTAGAATAGGAACCAAGTCTTCTTTGAATGTTTGATAGAATTCACTAGTATAACCGTCAGGGCCTGGACTTTTATTTTTGGGGAGGTTTTTAATAGTTTTTTCTATTTCCTCCCTGCTGATTGGTCTGTTTAGGCTTTCTGCTTCTTCATGACTCAGTCTAGGAAGGTTGTATTGTTCTAGGAATTTATCCATTTCTTCTAGATTGTTGTATTTGGTGGCATATAATTTTTCATAGTATTCTACAATAATTCTTTGTATATCTATGATGTCTGTGGTGATCTCTCCTCTTTCATTTTGGATTTTATTTATTTGAGTCCTGTGCCTTTTTTCCTTGGTGAGTCTTGCCAAGGGTTTGTCAATTTTGTTGACCTTTTCAAAGAACCAGCTCCTTGTTTTATTGATTTTTTCTATAGTTTTTCTGTTCTCTATTTCATTTATTTCTGCTCTGATTTTTATTATCTCCTTTCTTCGGCTGGTTTTGGGTTGTCTTTGTTCTTCTTTTTCTAGTTCCTTAAGGTGTGAAGTTAAGTGGTTTACTTCGGCTCTCTCTTGTTTGTTCATATAGGCCTGAAGTGATATGAACTTTCCTCTTATTACTGCTTTTGCTGCATCCCAGAGATTCTGATATGTCGTATTTTCATTTTCATTTGTCTGTATGTATCTTTTGATCTCTGCGCTTATTTCTTCTTTGACCCATTCATTTTTTAGAAGTATGTTGTTTAGTTTCCACATTTTTGTGGGTTTTTCCCCCTCTTTTTTGCCGTTGAATTCTAGTTTCAAGGCTTTATGATCAGAAAATATGCTTGGTACAATTTCAATTTTTCTAAATTTGCTGATATTGTCTTTGTGGCCCAACATATGGTCAATTCTTGAGAATGTTCCATGTACACTAGAGAAAAATGTATACTCTGTCGCTTTGGGATGAAGTGTCCTGTAGATGTCTATCATATCCAGGTGTTCTAGTATTTCGTTCAAGGCCACTATATCTTTATTGATTCTCTGTTTGGATGACCGATCTAGAGCCGTCAGCGGAGTATTGAGGTCTCCAAGTATGATTGTATTTTTGTTAGTTTTTGTTTTAAGGTCAATAAGTAGCTGTCTTATATATTTTGGTGCTCCTTGGTTTGGTGCATATATATTAAGGATTGTTATGTCTTCTTGATTCAGTGTCCCCTTAATCATTATGAAGTGACCATTTTTGTCTCTGAGTACTTTTTCTGTCTTGTAGTCAGCATTATCAGATATGAGTATTGCTACACCTGCTTTTTTTTGGGTGTTGTTTGCTTGGAGTATTGTTTTCCAGCCTTTCACTTTGAATTTGTTTTTATCTTTGTTGCTTAGATGTGTTTCTTGTAGGCAGCATATAGTTGGATTTTCTTTTTTAATCCATTCTGCTACTCTGTGTCTTTTTATTGGTAAGTTTAATCCATTTACATTTAGTGTAATTATTGACACTTGTGGGTTCCCTACTACCATTTTATAAATTGCTTTCTGTTAGTTTTGTATCTAGTTTGATTCTTCTCTTTTGTTTTTCTATCATTTGTTTCTGTTTGTTTGTGTTCCATACTTCTTTCCTCTGTTGCTACCTTTTTTAAGTCATGTGTTTTTGTGGTGGTTTTTTCAAGGGTGGTTACCATTAAGTAATGAAAAGGGTACCTACCATATTCATTGTAGTACCCTATCTTATAAGTATTTCTGCACTTCATCGTCCTTTGCTACTGTTAATCTCCATTCTCTCCCCCCCTTTTTTTTTCCTTTGTTGTCACAGTTTAAGTTTGGTTTTATTGTGTTCTTGGTGGAGCTGTTACTTGTGGTGTTGTTTTCTTTTGTTCTTTGAATCTGGTTGGAAAACCCCCTTTAGTATTTCCTGGAGTGGGGGCTTTCTCGTGATAAATTCTCTCATCTTTTCTGTATTTGTAAATGTTTTTATATCTCCTTCATACTTGAAGGATAACTTTGATGGGTATAGTATTCTTGGCTGAAAGTTCCTCTCTTTCAGGGCCTTAAATATTGGGGTCCACTCTCTTCTAGCTTGTAGAGTTTCTGCTGAGAAATCTGATGATAATCTAATAGGCCTTCCTTTATATGTTGTACTCTTCTTTTCCCTGGCTGCCTTGAGAATTTTTTCTTTGTCATTGGTTTGTGTCATCTTTATTATGATGTGCCTTGGAGTGGGTTTGTTGGGGTTAAGAAAACTCGGTGTTCTGTTTGCTTCCTGAACTTGAGGCTTTAGTTCTTTCCACAGGCTTGGGAAGTTCTCGTCTATTATTTGTTTGAGTATATTCTCCATTCCATTTTCTTTCTCTTCTCCCTCTGATATACCTATTATTCTTATGTTATTCTTTCTGATGGAGTCAGATAATTCCTGTAGGGCTTTCTCGTTTTTTATTATTTTTGAGTCTCTTTCTTCTTCTCTCTGTTGTGCCTCAAGTTGTTTGTCTTCTATTTCACTAATCCTATCTTCAATCTGGGTTGTTCTGCTAGCTAAGCTTGTTACCTCGTTTTTCAGCTCGTGAATTGAGTTTTTCATTTCTGTTTGATTTGTTTTTATAGTTTCAATTTCCTTGGTAATATATTCTTTGTGTTCATTGAGTTGTTTTCTGATCTCCCTATATTGCCTTTCCGTGTTTTCTTGTATATCTCTGAGTATTTTTAAGATTTCTATTTTAAATTCTCTGTCATTTAGCTCCAAGGCTTCCAATATGTTAAGTCTTTTCTCCATAGATTTTTCCACATCTATTTGTGTTACCTCTCTTTCTTTTGTATCCATAATATTCGATTTCCTCTTTCTTATTGGCATCTGCGGCTGGTCTTGTTGATAGCACTAATTAGAATTAATAAAGAGTAAAAAGTAAAAAACAAAAACAAAAAAAAAAACAAAAACAAAAACAAAAACAAAAAAAAAACAAAGGGTAAAACACCCCACAAAAAAAAAAAAATCAGTAATAATTTATTATTTCCCCCTTTTTTTTTTCTTTGTTCTCCTTCCCTCCTCTCCCCTCCTCAGGGAAATATCGTGCCTATAATGGAGGGCCTGGTTTGTGGTGAAGAGTTCAAGGGGGCAAAAAATAAATAAATAAAAAAAAAAAAAAAAAAAAAAGGGAAGAAAATCTTAGACAAGCATAAGTTGATCTGCCTGCGGGTGACGGTCAACCAAGAGATATAATGAGAGGGACAAGAGGGAACCAGAAAAAAGGTCAAAAAAAAGGAATAATCAAGAAGAAAAAATAAAAATAATAAGTAAAAATACGTTGTATTAAGTGGAGCAAAGACCAAATACAATGGAGATCTTGGGTTGGGAGGACCCAAAATGCCACAAAAACAAACCAACCAGAAAAAAACAAAAACAAAACCGAAAAAGAAAAACAAAGCCAAAAAAAAAAACCTTGAGTCCCAAATTAACTAATTTGTTCGTGATTGAGGATTAAATGGGAGGAAAGTAAAACGAGAAAAGAAAAAACGAATAGAAAGGAAAAAATAAGAAAAAGTGAAAAACGAAGGAAGAAATAAAAAAGGAAGAGAAAAAAACAAAATAAGGCAAAAAAAACAAAAGAGGAGAGAGTGAGAAATAAGTGTCCTGGAGTATAACCCCAAAGGAGGGTGAGGATGAAGGAGAGAAATAAAATGTAACACTTATGGGTAGTGTAGTTCAAGAAAAGGGAAGCATAAGATGGGCAGAGAATAGAAGGGCTAAGGTGGAGGAAATAAAGGCAATAAGATAGAAGGAACAAACAACAACAACTACAAAAAAAAAAAAACAACCAACAAACAGTGGAACAAGCTGCAAAGTCTGTGGATTTTTCCTGATTTTGAGATGTCAACCTCTTCCTCCTTCTCCTCTCTCCCTCTTCCCGGTCGGCGACTCTGCACCCTAGGCCCTGCCCCTGCGCCACACCCAGGCAGGGACTTGCAGTTGATGGGGTTCTATGGCAATGTCACACAATTGGCTTTAGTCTTGTTGGTAGTCAAGGCCTGCCGGCGTCTGCAGGGTCTAACGACGAGAGAGTTCGCCTTCGTGGATTCTCTCTCCCAGTCCCCCCCTCCCGAACCAGCAGCCTGGCGATCGAGCCCCAAGGCTGCCACTGCTTCTGCCTGGGGAATAAGAGGCTCAAAGAGCTGGGAAATCCCCACTCTATCCCCACTCAGTGCAAGGCTCCGGGAAGGGCTCTGACAGTCAGGGCCTCCAGTGTAATCAGGCGGGGGTGGGAGTCAATTGTTGTCAAGGTGATTGTTCAACGCCTAGCATTCCGTTGGACCTCTCAACCCAGGCTTTCCACACTTTGTAGCCTGTTTTGGCCGGTAAAAAGAGGCACTAGTCTCTGCTTGCGACTAGTGTGGTATAGATCTTATTATCTGCCAAGTCCTTCTTGTTAGCGTTTATCCCTAAATATGGAGGCTCTATCAATCAGAAGTTGCCCCCGCCCCTTTAGCGAGAGGCACCAAAAAATATCACGCCTCTTGTCTTGGGTCGGTGAACTGAGAGAGATCTTATCAATTAGAACCGAGGGTGCGCAGATTTCACGGGTTAAGTTAATTTTAGTAATTGGGTCGCAGCTGTGCTCCCGAAGGTATTTCAGGCTGCCTGCGTGCGCCCCTCCCCCAACGCTTGATTGTTAGCTTGAATGGCTGGGTGAGGTGCCCCGCCCGCGGAGAGAATCTCCCAAGTAGGGAATACCGCCCTGGGGCCTCTCCCGCTCCCCGTGCGCGGGCCGCTGGGTACGTTAGCGGTGCTCGGTCTGCAATGCTCGGTCTGCAATCAGACCGGGAGCGCGCCAGCGGCTGTTTGCCGCTGGCTCTGCAACCGACCCACCGCTCGCGGCGGCGGAGGCGGCGGTGGCGGCGGCGGCGGTGGCGGCGGCGGCGGCGGGGGCGGCGGTTTCCGAGTGCGGGATGACTTACCCCCGGCGCACTTTCTCGCGGCTTGAATGAACGTCCCTGCGGTAGCTTCCTCCACACCCTCGTCTCTCAGATTCGAGTGATAACAGTCCTTTTGCTTTCAGTTTGCTCCGAAGATAAATTTTCCTGTTTCTAGTTGATAAATTTGTTGTGATTTTGGGGAGATCTGTCGGACGCGCTGCTCACGGCGCCATTTCCGTGACGTCACTCCTTTCTTGATTCTTGATATAAGCCTGTAATGATAAAAGCTTTCCTTTTATTACTGCTTTTGCTGCATTCCAGAAAATTCCATATGTCATGTTGTCATTTTCATTTGTCTGTATATATCTTTTGATCTCTGCTTTTATTTCTTCTTTGACTCAGTCAGTTTCTAGAAGTATGTTTTTTAATTTCCACATTTTTGTTGGTTTCTTTATTTTCATGTTGCAGTTGAATTCTAATTTCAAAGCCTTATGGTCAGAGAATATGCTTGGTACAATTTCAATATTCCTAAATTTGTTGATGTTAGTTTTGTGGCCCAACATATGGTTTATCGTTGAGAATGTTTTATGCACAGAGAATATGCTTGGTATAATTTCAATCTTCCTAAATTTGTTAATGTTAGTTTTGTGGCCCAATATATGGCTTATCCTTGAGAATGTTTCATGCACACTGGAGAAGAATGTATAATCTGATGTTTTGGAATGAAGTGTCCTATAAATGTATATTATGTCCATTTGGTCCAGAGTGTTGTTTTAGGCTGATATTTCTTTATTGATTTTCTGTTTGGATGATCTCTATAAACTGTCAATGGTGTGTTGAAATCTCCAAGTATGGTTGTGTTTTGTCTGATTCTAATTTTAGATCAGTTAGTAGATGTCGTATATATTTTGGTGTTCCCTGGTTCGGTGCATATATATTGAGAAGTGTTATGTCTTCTTGATACAATGTCCCTTTTATTATTATAAAATGTCCATCTTTGTCACTGGTTACCTTTGTTGTCTTAAAGTCAGCATTGTCAAATATGAGTATGGCTACACCTTTTTTTCTTTGAATATTATTTACTTCAAGAATCTTTTGCTAACCTTTCACTTTGAATTTACTTTAGTTTTTGCAGCTTATATGTGTCTCTTGAAGGAAGCATATTGTTGGGTTTTGCCTTTTGATCCAATCTACTACTCTGGGCCCTTTATTGGTGAGTTCAGTCCATTAACATTTAGGATAATTATTGACAAGAGGTTTTCCTACAGACATTTTATATTCTTTTTCTAGTAGCTTTGGGTCTTGTTTTGTTTTTTTCTTTTTTGTTTCTATCAGTTGTTTTTGTTTTGTGGTATCCCATGGTTCTTTCCCCTGTTTCTTCTTTTTTTAAGCTGTGTGTTTTAGTAGTTGCTTTTTTATGGGTGGTTACCATTAGGTTATTAAGAGAAAAATGTTTATATTTATAAAAGTGCTTTTTCTTATGGGTGCTTCTACACTCCATCCTCCTTTGCTACTGCAGATCTTTATTTTCTTCCCTTTTGTGTTATTATTGTAATAAATTATCCTTGTTTTTATTGTGACCTTATTGGAGCTTTTAAGAAACACTCCTTCCAAGAAGACATACAAATGGACACCAGATATATGAAAAGATGCTCATCTTCACTAGCTATTTGTGAAATGCAAATCAAAACTACAGTGAGATACCAGCTCACATCTGTTAGATTGGCTATTATCAACAAGACCAGTAGTAACAAATGTTGGGGAGGCTGCGGAGAAAAGGGAACCCTCATTCACTGCTGGTGGGAATGCAAATTGGTACAACCATTATGGAAAAAAATATAGTGGCTCCTCAAAAAATTAAAAATAGAATTACCATATGACCCAGCAATGCCTCTTCTGGGTATATACCCCAAAACTAAAAAACATTGGTATGTAAAAACACAGGTACCCTCATATTCAGTGCAACATTATTCACAGTGGCCAAGACATGGAAACAACCAAAGTGTCCCTCAATAGAGGATTGGATTAAGAAGATGCGGTACATATATACAATGGAATACTACTCAACCATAAGAAATGATGACATAGTAACATTTAGGACAACATAGATGGACCTCGAGAATTATAGAGAGTGAAATAAGTAAATCAGAAAAAGCTAAGAACTATACAATTTCACACATAGGTAGAATACAAAACTGAGACTCATGAACATAGAAAAGAGTGCAGTGGTTACAAGGAAAACAAAGTCATGGGGGAGAAGGAGGGGAGAGGGAAGAGGTTGTTGGTGGGAAGGGTGTAAAGAGGGACAAGTATAAAATGACAGAAAATGATTTGACTTTGGGTGATGGGTATACAACATAATCAACTCTCAAATGCTGTAGAAATGTTTATTTGAAACCTTTGTACTTTTCTGGATCAGTATCACCCTGTTAATTTTAATTTTTTTAAAAAAAACCAGTTACTAAAAAATAAATAAATAAATAAATAAATAAATAAATAAATAAATAAATAAAATCTTGAATTTCAGAATTAAAAGAAAAAGAAACAAGATCTGGATAGTAGGTGTTTTCATGCTATTTTAGTGTCATTTATTTTAGGTTAGGATGAATGCATAATATCATTAACCTATCAGTATGCAGCCTTCTAAGACTGATGTCTTTTTTTAATTAATTTTTAATTTATTGTGTTTACACGGATTCAAGTGTCTCAGTGAATATAACTCCCTCATCCCCTACCCCTGTGTCCCTTTTTATACCTTCTTTGCCCCCCCTCCCTCTAACTCCCTCCCCCCTTCCCTCTAGGATTTCCTGTCCTGTTTATTATATCTCTGTGTTATGTATACATAGTTTCACTAATATCTTCTCTGATCCCATCCCCTCATCCCCCTTCCCTCTGATTGCCATCCTTCTGGTTCCTGTGACACCATCTCTGCCTCTATTCCATTCCTCAGTTCACTTTGTTCATTAGATTTCACATGTATGGGAGATCATAAATTTTTTTCTTTGCCTGGCTTACTTCACTTAGCATAATAACCTCCAGGTCTATCCATGCTGTCAAAAAAGGTAAGATTTCCTTGTTTCTCACAGCCACATAGTATTCCATTGTGTATATGTACCACTGCTTTTTAATCCACTCATCCACTGATGGACACTTGGGCAGTTTCCAGATCTTGGCTATTGTAAACAATACTGCATTAAACATGGGAGTGCATATCTTCTTTTGAATCAGTGATTTGTCATTCTTAGGGTATATTCCTATAAGTGGGATAGCTGGGTCAAAAGGCAGTTCCATTTTTAATTTTTTGAGAAAACCCTGTACAGTTCTCCACAGTGGCTGCACAAATCTGCATTTTTACCAGCAGTGCAGAAGGGTTCCCTTTTCTCCACACCCTCGCCAGCACTTATTGTGTGTTGTCTTGTTAATGAATGCCATTCTGACAGGTGTGAGGTGGTATCTCATTGTGGTTTCAATTTGCATTTCTCAGATGATTAGTAATGAACATTTTTTCATAGGCCTGTTGGCCATTTGTATGTCTTCTGGAGAAGTGTCTATTCAGTTCTTTTTTTCATTTTTAATTGAATTGTTTACCTTCCTGGTGTTGAGTTTTGAAAGTTGTTTATAAGTTTTGTTATTAATCCCTTATCAGATGTATTGGTGAATATGTTCTCCCATTGTGTGGTTTGTCTTTTTATTTTGTTCATGGTGTCTTTTGCTGTGCCAAAACTTTTTGTTTGATATAGTCCCATCTGTTCATCCTGTCATTTATTTCATTTGCCCATGGAGATAAATCAGCAAAAATATTGCTTTGAGAGATATCTGAGAGTTTACTGCCTGTTTTCTTCCAAGATGTTTATGGTTTCACGACTTTAAGTCTTTTATCCATTTGAGTTTATTTTTTTGAATGGTGTAAGTTGGTGGTCTAGTTTCATTTTTTTGCATGTACTTGTCCAATTTCCTCAACACCATTTATTAAAGAGATTGTCTTTACTCCATTGTATGCTCTTACATCCTTTGTCAAATATCAATTGTCCATAAAGGTGTGGGTTTATTTCTGGGTTCTCTTTTCTGTTCCATTGATCTATATGCCTGTTTTTATGCCAGTACCAAGCTGTTTTGAGTACAATGGCCTTGTAGTATAACTTGATGTCAGGAAGTATGATACCTCCCACTTTATTCTTTACTTTCAAAATTGCTGAGGCTATTCGTGTTCTTTTTTGGTTCCATATAAATTTTTGGAATATTTGTTTTATATCATTGAAGTATGCCATTGGTATTTTAATAAGAATTGCATTGAATTTATAGATTGCTTTGGGTAATACAGACATTTAAATGATGTTTATTTGTCCTATCCCTGAACATGGCATATGTTTTTACTTGTTTGTATCTTTCTTGATTCTTTTTATCAATGTTTTATAATTTTCTGAGTATAAGTCCTTTACCTCTTTAGTTAAATTTATTCCTAGGTACTTTATTTTTTTGTTGTTGTTGCAATAGAGATGGGGATTGTTTCCTTAATTTCTCTTTCAGACAGTTCATTGTTGGTGGATTAAAATGCCACTGATTTCAGAATATTAATTTTATATCCTGCCTCTTTGCTGAATTCATTTATCATGTTTAGTAGTTTTTTGACTGAGACTTAAGAGTTTTCTATGTTCAATATTATGTCATCAGCTAATAATGATAATTTTACTTATTTTCCAATTTTGATGCCTTTTATTTTTTCTTCTTGTCTGATTGATGTAGCTAGGACTTCTAGACTATGTTAAATAAGAGTGGTGAAAGGGGGCACCCTGCCTTGTTCCTGATCTTAAGGAGATTGCTTTTAAATTTTGCCCATTGAATATGATGTTGGCTGTGGTTTTGTCATAGATGGCCTTTATCTATGTTGATAAAGGTTTGTTCCCTGTATTCCAACATAGCTAAGCGTTTTGATCATAAATGACTGCTGGATTTTTTCAAATGCTTTCACTGCATTAATTGATATTATCATGTGGTTTTTGTCCTTCCTTTTGTTTATGTGATGATTCACATTTATTGATTTGCAAGTATTGTACCAACCTTGTCTTCCCAGAATTAATCACACTTTATTATTACATATAATCATTTTTTTATATATTGCTGGATCCAGTTCACTAATATTTTGTTGAGAATTTTGGCATCTAAGTTCATCAGGGATATTGGCCTATAGTTTTCTTTTTTTGTAGTGTCTTTACCTAATTTTGGAATGAGGATTATGCTTCCCTCATAAAAGGAGCTTGGAAGTCTTCCCTCCTCTTGAATTTTTTGAAATAGCTTGAGAAGGATAGGTGTTAGTTCTTTTTATAATATTTGGTAAAATTCACCTGTGAAGCCATCTGGTCCAGGACTTTTGTTTGCTACGAGTTTTTTGATGACTGTTTTAATTACATTTGTTGTAATCAGTCTGTTTAGGTTTTCTGATTCTTTCAGATTGAATTTGGGAAGATTATATGTTTTTAGCTATTTATCTAATTTGCCTAGGTTATCCAATTTTTTGGCATATAGATCTTCATAGTATTTTCTTACAGTCTTTTGTATTTCTGTGGTGTCATTTGTTACTTCTCCACTTACATTACTAATTTTATTTATTTGCGTTCTTTCTTTTTTTCTTGATGAGTCTGGTTAAAGGTTCATCAATCTTCTTTACCTTTTCAACAATACAGCTCTTGATTTCATAGTTCTTCTGCATTGTTTTTTTTAGCTTCAATGTAATTTATTTTCCCTCTGATCTTTATTATTTGCTTCCTTCTACTTCCTCTGGGCTTTACTTGCTGTTCTTTTTCTAGTTCTTTTAGATGCAGAGTTAAGTTCTTTATACAGTATGAGCTTTTTCTAGTTTCTTAAGGTATAATTGTAATGCTATGAACTTCCCTATCAGGACTTCATTTGCTGTGTCCCATGGATTTTGAGTTGTCATATGTTAATTTTTATTTGTTTCAAGGAAAGTTTTTATTTCTTCCTTGATTTTATTGATAACCTATTTGTTATCTAGTTTTCAAGAATATGAGTGTTTTTCAGTTTTTCTATTGTAGTTGATTTCTAGTTTCATGCCATTGTGATCAGAGAAGATGCTTGATATGATTTCAATCTTCTTAAATTTATTTTGCCTTGTTTTTTGTTCTAACATGTGGTCTATCCTAGAGAATGTACCATGAGTACTTGAAAAGATTGTATATTCTGCTGCTTTAAGGGTAAGTTCTGAAGCTATGTATTAAATTCAGTTGATCTAGTGAATCATTTAAAGTCCTGTTTCTTTGTTAATTGTCTGTCTGGAGGATCTATCCATTGATGTTAGTGGGGTATTAAAATTTCCTACTATTATAGTATTGTTGTTGTTCTCATCTTTTATTTCCATCAAAATCTGCTTTATTATTTAGGTGCTCCTATATTAGGTGCATATATTGTAAATATAATTATTTACAATAATTATATTTGCCTGTTGAATTGCTTCCTTTATCATTATGTAGTGACCTTTTTTATGCCTTACTATAACCTTTGTTTTAAAGTCCATTTTGTTAGATATAAGTATTGCCACTACAGCTTTTGTTTCATTACCATTTGTGTGAAAACAATTTTTTTTTCATTTCTTCATTTTTAATCTATGTGTATCTTTTGTTCTGAGGTGGATCCCTTGAAGACAGCATATGTACAGGTCCTGTTCTGTTGTCCATGCAGCTACCATATGTCTTTTGATTGGAGCATTTAATCCACTTACATTTAAGGTTATTATTGATATATAGTTGTATATTGACATTTTATTCTTTAAATCTACAATCCTCTTTTTCTCCATTTTATTTACTTGTTTTGCTTTTTTTTTATAGCATGCCCCTTAACATTTCTTGCAGTACTGGTTTGGTTGTAATGAATTCCTTGAGTTTTTTTTGTCTGGGATGCTTTTTCTTTCTCCTTCAATTTTAAATGTTAGCCTTGCTGGATAAAGAAGTTTGGGTGTAGGTTCTTACTTTGCATCACTTTGAATATTTCTTACTAATCTTTTTTGGCTTTATTGTTTCTGTTGAAAAGTCAGATGTCATTCTTTTTTTTTAATTTTTTTAATGGGGTGACATCAGTAAATCAAGATATATATATTCAAAGATAACATGTCCAGGTTATCTTGTCGTTCAATTATGTTGCATACCCATCACCCAAAGTCAGATTGTCCTCTGTCACCTTCTATCTAGTTCTCTTTGTGCCCCTCCCCCTCCCCTTCCCTCTCCCTCTCCCCCCTCCCCCTGTAACCACCACACTCTTGTCAATGTCTCTTGGTCTACTTTTCTGTCCCATCTACGTATGGAATAATGCTTTTCCTGTTTTTTTTCTGATTTACTTATTTCACTCTGTATAATGTTGTCAAGATCCCACCATTTTGCTATAAATGATCCGATGTTATCATTTCTTATTGCTGAGTAGTATTCCATAGTGTATATGTGCCACATCTTTTTTATCCAGTCATCTATTGAAGGGCTTTTTGGTTGTTTCCATGTCCTGGCCACTGTGAACAATGCTGCAATAAACATGGGGCTGCATGTGTCTTTATGTATCAATGTTTCTGAGTTTTGGGGGTATATACCCAGTAGAGGGATTGCTGGGTCATAAGGTAGTTCTATTTTCATTTTTTTGAGGAAGCACCATACTTTCTTCCATAATGGTTGTACTACTTTACATTCCCACCAACAGTGTATGAGGGTTCCTTTTTCTCCACAACCTCTCCAACATTTGCTATTACCTGTCTTGTTAATAATAGCTAATCCAGCAGGTGTGAGGTGGTATCTCATTGCAGTTCTGATTTGCATTTCTCTAATAACTAAAGAAGATGAGCATCTTTTCATATATCTGTTGGCCATTTGTATTTCTTCCTGGGAGAAGTGTCTGTTCATATCCTCTTCCCATTTTTTTATTGGATTGTTTGTTTGTTTGTTTTTGAGTTTTATGAGTTCTTTGTATATTTTGGATATTAGGCCCTTATCTGAGCAGGTGTTTAAAAATATCATTTCCCAATTAGTTGGCTGTCTGTTTATCATGTTATCAGTTTCTCTTGCTGAGCAAAAACATCTTAGTCTAATGTAGTCCCATTCATTAATTTTTGCTTTCACTTCTCTTGCCTGTGGAGTCAAATTAATAAAATGCTCTTTAAAGCCCAGGTCCATGAGTTTAGTACCTATGTCTTCTTCTAGGTACTTTATTGTTTCAGGTCTTATGTTTAGATCTTTGATCCATTTTGAGTTAATTTTAGTACATGGGGACAAACTGTAGTCCAGCTTCATTCTTTTGCATGTGGCTTTCCAGTTTTCCCAGCACCATTTGTTGAAGAGGCTTTCTTTTCTCCATTATGTGTTGTTGGCCCCTTTATCAAAAATTTTTTGACTATATATATGTGGTTTTATTTCTGCACTTTCAATTCTGTTTCATTGGTCTGAGTGTCTACTTTTCTGCCAATACCATGCTGTTTTGATTGTCGTGGCCCTATAATAGAGTTTGAAGTCAGGTATTGTAATGCCCCCAGCTTCATTCCTTTTCTTTAGGATTGCTTTGGCTATTCGGGCCTTTTTATAGTTCCATATAAATCTAATTATTTTTTGATCTATTTATTTAAAAAATGTCATTGGAATTTTGATGGGAATTGCATTAAATTTGTATATTGCTTTGGGTAATATGGCCATCTTGATTATATTTATTCTACCTAACCAAGAACAAGGAATATTCTTCCATCTCATAATATCTTTTTCAATTTCCCTTAACAATCGTGTATAGTTTTCATTGTATAAGTCCTTTACATTCTTTGTTATGTTTATTCCTAGGTATTTTATTTTTTTTGTTGCAATCGTGAAGGGGATTATTCTTTTGAGTTCATTCTCAAATGTTTCATTGTTGGCATATAGAAAGGCTATTGACTTCTGTATGTTAATTTTGTATCCTGCGACCTTACTGTATTGGCTTATTGTTTCTAGTAGTCTTTTTGTGGATTCTTTGGGGTTTTCGATGTATAGGATCATATCATCTGCAAAAAGTGATACCTTTTCTTCTTCTTTTCTGATATGGATGCCTTTTATTTCTTTGTCTTGTCTCATTGCTCTGGCTAGAACCTCTAGTACCACATTAAATAAGAGTGGAGAGAGTGGACAACCCTGTATTGTTCCTGGTTTGAGGGGGAAAGCCTTCAGTTTTGTGCCATTTAGTATGATGTTAGCTGATGGTTTATCATATATGGCCTTTATCATGTTGAGATATTTTCCTTCTATACTCATTTTGTTGAGAGTCTTAGAAATAAAATTGTGTTGTATTTTATCGAATGCCTTTTCTGCATCTATTGATAATATCATGTGGTTCTTGTTCTTTGTTTTGTTGATATGGTGTATTATGTTAACCGTTTTATGTATGTTGAACCATCCTTGAGATTTTGGGATGAATCCCACTTGATCATGATGTATTATTTTTTTAATATGTTGTTGTCTTCGATTTGCTAGTATTTTGTTTAGTATTTTAGCATCTGTATTCATTAGAGATATTGGTCTGTAGTTTTCTTTTTTTGTGCCATCCTTGCCTGGTTTTGGTATAAGGGTTATGTTTGCCTCATAAAATGTGTTTGGAAGTATTGCTTCTTCTTCAATTTTTTGGAATACTTTCTGTAGAATAGGAACCAAGTCTTCTCTGAAGGTTTGAGAAAATTCGCTGGTATAACCGTCTGGGCCTGGACTTTTATTTTTGGGGAGGTTTTTAATGTTTTTTTTCTATTTCTTCTCTACTAATAGGTCTGTTTAGGCTTTCTGCTTCTTCTTGACTCAGTCTAGGAAGGTTGTATTGTTCTAGGAATTTATCCATTTCTTCTAGGTTGTTGAATTTAGTGGCATAAAGTTTTTCATAGTATTCTACAATAATTTTTTGTATATCTACAATGTCCGTGGTGATTTTTCCTCTTACATTTTGGATTTTGATTATATGAGTTCTTTCTCTTTTTTCCTTGGTAAGTCTTGCCAAGGGTTTGTCAATTTTGTTGATCTTTTCAAAGAACCAGCTCCTTGTTCTATTAATTTTTTCTATAGTTTTTCTGTTCTCTAATTCATTTATTTCTGCTCTGATTTTTATTATCTCCTTTCTTCGGCTGGTTTTGGGTTGTCTTTGTTCTTCTTTTTCTAGTTCCTTAAGGTGGGAAGTTAAGTGGTTCACTTGGGCTCTCTCTTGTTTGTTCATATATGCCTGAAGTGATATGAACTTCCCTCTTATCACTGCTTTTGCTGCATCCCATAGATTCTGATATGTCGTATTGTCATTTTCATTTGTCTGTATATATCTTTTGATCTCTGCACTTATTTCTTCCTTGACCCATTCATTCTTTAAAAGTATGTTGTTTAGTTTCCACATTTTTGTGGGATTTTTTCCCTCTTTTTTGCAGTTGAATTCTAGTTTCAAGGCTTTATGATCAGAAAATATGCTTGGAACTACTGCGATTTTTCTGAATTGCTGATGTTGTTTTTGTGGCCCAACATATGGTCAATTTTTGAGAATGATCCATGTACATTGGAGAAAAATGTATACTCAGTCACTCTGGGATGAAATGTCCTGTAGATGTCTATCATATCCAGGTGCTCTAGTGTTTTGTTTAAGGCCGCTATATCTTTGTTGATTCTCTGTTTGGATGACCGATCTAGAGCCATCAGCGGTGTATTGAGGTCTCCAAGTATGATTGTATTTTTGTCATTTTTTTTTTAAGGTTAATAAGTAGCTGTCTTATATATTTTGGTGCTCCTTGGCTTGGTTCATATATATTAAGAATTGTTATGTCTTCTTGATTCAGTGTCCCCTTAGCCATTATGAAATGGCCATTTTTGTCTCTGAGTACTTTTCCTGTCTTGTAGTCAGCATTATCCGATATGAGTATTGCTACACCTGCTTTTTTTTGGATGTTATTTGCTTGGAGTATTGTTTTCCAGCCTTTCACTTTGAATTTGTTTTTTTCCTTGTTACTTAGAAGAGTTTCTTGTAGGCAGCATACAGTTGGATTTTCTTTTTTGATCCATTCTGCTACTCTATGCCTTTTTATTGGTGAGTTTAATCCGTTTACATTTAGTGTAATTATTGACACTTGTGAGTTCCTTATTGCCATTTTATAGATTGCTTTCTGTTAGTTTTGTGTCTTGTTTGATCCTTCTCTTTTGTTTTTCTATCTTTTGTTTGTATTTGGTTGTATTCCATACATCTTTCCTCTGTTGCTATCTTTTTTATATCATGTGCTTCTGTGGTGGTTTTTTCAATGGTGGTTACCATTAAGTAATGAAAAGGGTTCCTACCCTGTTCATTGTAGTTCACTATTTTGTGAGTCGTTTTGCACTCCATTGCCCTTTGCTACTGTTCATCTCCATCCTCTCCCCCCCTTTCTTTTTGTTGTCACAGTTTAAAGTTGGTTTTGTTATGTTCTTCTTGGAGCTTTTACTTGTGGCTTTTTTTTTTGTTCTTTGTATCTGACTGGAGAACCCCCTTTAGTATTTCCTGGAGTGGGGGTTTTCTGGTGATAAATTCTCTCATCTTTTCTGTATCGGTGAATGTTTTTATTTATCCTTCATATTTGAAGGATAGCTTTGATGGATATAGTATTCATGGCTGAAAGTTCCTCTCTTTCAAGACTTTAAATATTGGGGTCCACTCTCTTCTAGCTTGTAGAATTTCTGTTGAGAAATCTGATGATAATCTAATGGGCCTTTCTTTATATGTTGTATTCTTCTTTTCCCTGGCTGCCTTTAGAATTTTTTCTTTGCAGTTGGTTTGTGCCAATTTCATTATGATGTGCCTTGAAGTAGGTTTGTTGGGGTTAAGAAAACTTGGAGTTCTGTTTGCTTCTAGAATTTGAGGTTTTAGTTCTTTCCACAGGCTTGAGAATTTCTCATCTATTATTTGTTTGAGTATGTTCTCCATTCCATTTTCTCTCTCTTCTCCCTCTGATATACCTATTATTCTTATGTTATTCTTTTAGATGGAGTCAGATAATTCCTGTAGGGCTATCTCATTTTTTTTTTAATTTTTGAGTCTCTTTCTTCTTCTCTTTGTTTTGCCTCAAGTTGCTTGTCTTCTATTTCCCTAATCCTCTCTTCTATCTGGCCTGTTCTATTAACTAAGGTTGTTACCTTGTTTTTCAGCTTGTGAATTGAGTTTTTCATCTCTGTTTGATTTGTTTTTATAGTTTCAATTTCCTTGGAGATATACTCTTTGTGTTCATCGAGTTGTTTTCTGAGCTCCCTAACTTGCCTTTCTGTGTTTTCTTGTATATCTCTAAGTATTTTTAGGATTTCTATTTTAAATTCTCTGTCATTTAACTCCAAGGTTTCCAGTATCTTAAATTTTTTCTCCATAGATTTTTCCTCATCTCTCTGTGTTACCTCTCTTTCTTTTGTATCCATGATATTCGATTTTCTCTTCTTTAATGGCATCTGAGGGTGGTTTTGTTGATAGTATTAATGAGATTTTATGAGAAATAAAAAGTTAAAAAAATAAAAATAAAAAATTGAGGTTTGTTTTTTAAAAAATTAATCATTAAAGAAAAATAAAATAAGATAAAAATTTGAGAAAAAAGGGAATTATTCCTTCCCCTCCTTTTTTCCTCTCTTCTCTTCTCCCCTCTTTCTTGAGAAAATCTTGTGATGAACTGTGAATTATATTGTACTAAATAGAACAAACAATACTTGTAGTGGAGGGCTTGAATTGGGGAGATGTAATAAAGGGGTAAAGGAAAAAGAAAAAAAAAAAATAAATAAATAAAAGAAAAAATATATATATAAAAAGGGGGGGCAGTATAGACCCACAAAAAGCAAATAAGGAAAAAATTTGGGTGAAGAATAAAATGATTTGCTTTTAGGTGTTGGCTGACTAAGAGTTATGATGAGAGGAATAAGAGGGAAACAGGAAAAAGGGGTGGAAAATTAAAAAAACTACTATTGTATTTAGTGGAACAAGAACTAGATAAAATGGAGAGCCTGGGATGGGAGCACTGCTAATGAGTTAAAAAGGTGAAGTAAAAATCCCCCAAAATGCCACAAACTTAAGTTTGAGTCTCAGATAAGATAACTTGTTTGTTATTGAGGTTTGAATGAGAGAAGACGTAAAGGAGAAAGGAAGAGACTAATATAGAGGGAGAAAAGAGAGAGAGAGAGAGAGAAAAGATGGAACCACTAAAAGAAGAAAAAAGAAAAAGGAGGAGAGAGAGAGAGAGAGAGTTAGGGATTTTGGATTGCAACCCTCATAGAGAGAAAGGAGGAGGAAAGAAAAGATAATGGGAGATGTAACACTTATGGGTAGTGTAGTTCAAAGAGAGGTGAGAGTAAGACTGAGAGAGAATTAAATGACCAAATTGGAGTAGAAAAAAAAACAAAAAATCAACAGTGAAGAAAAGAGACACAGACGAACAAATATAATAAAATGGGATAGGTTATAAAGTCTGCACATTATTCTTGATTTTGAGAGGTTATCATCTTGCTTTTTCTTTTCTGTCTCTCTTCCTGGTCGATGACTTTGTACCCCGGGTTCTGCCCCTGTGGCACGCTCTGGAAGAGGTTTGCAGTTGATAATTCTCTATGGTGATGTCATGTATTGGGCTTCAGTCTTGTTGGCAGTCGAGGCTCATTAGCGTTTATAGGCTCCAACAGTGAGAGGGTCTCTCACTGTGAGAGTGTTCCTGGAGCCTCTCTCCTAGTCTTTCCTTCCACAATTAGAAGCCTGATAATCCAGCTATGGGGTTGCTGCTGCTTCTGCCTGGATAGTAAGAGGCTCAAAGAGCTGGCAGCTCCCCACTCTATTCCCACTCAGCACAGGGCTCTGAGTAAGGCTCAGTCAGTCAGAGCTGCTAGCATAATCAGGCGGGGCTTCTGCCCACTCATAGACCTCTGGCTCTGCCCCTCTGTGGGATAATACGGGTGCCCACTCCTGAGGCGTTTGGAGGAATCTCTTGCCCACTCTCCGTGCGCACCCACCAGGATGTCAGACCAGCCATGTCACACTTTGAGTGAAATCCCTACCCGCACAGAAAAGATCCAGCATTGGAATTGGCTCTCGCTCTCTCCCTTTGCAAGGGCCCCTCAGGGTGCTGGGGCGGCTCGGAGATACTGCTCCTGGCCCACTCACAGGCCTCTGACTCTGCTCCTCTGTGGGGAAAACATGGGCGCTTACCCCTGAGGAGTTCAGAGGAATCTCTTGCCCACTATCCATGTGCGCCGATCAGGAGATGCGGAAAATGGCTGCCCCACTTGTCTTTCTTTGTCTGGGTTTGGCGTGCGTGTTAGCTTGAATTGCCCAGGTTTTCCCGTGGCTTGGATCTCCGTGCCACAGCCTGGTTTGGCTGTTTATACCGCGGCCTGGATCTATTCACTCCCTATGCCTGCCTTAGTTTCTCTATTCTCAGTTCTCAGTGAAAGCCGTCCTGTTTGGGTTAGAGAGGAAGGTGGAGCATTTCTTACTCCCTATTTCCCCCGGGGTTTGACCATATATCTAGCCAATCTTTCGCTCAATCTTACCTTCGGGTGTGTTGTGAAGCATCTGAAGGCTCCAAGGATAGGTTTTTCTGTTTCTGGTTGAAGAACTTGTTGAGTTTATGGGGAGATTTATCGGTATCGCTTCCTACCGTGCCATCACTCTGACGTCATCCCAGATGTTATTCTTATCAGGGCTCCTCTGTAGGTAATTAACTGCTTTTCTCTTGTAGCTTTTAATATTCTTTCTTTGTCTCTTAACTTTGACATTTTAAAAATGATGTGTCTTGCTGTAGGCCTCTTTGGGTTCTTCTTTAATGAACGCTCTGTGCTTCTTGATCTTGTGTTACTTTTTCCTTCATCAATTTAGGGAAATTTTCAGCTATAATTTCTTCAAACTGGTTCTCTATTCCTGTTTGTTATTTTTTTCAGGAAACCCTATGATGCGGATGTTGTTTCTCTTCATGTTGTCACAGAGTCCTCTTAAAGTTTCCTCAGACTTTTTAAGCCTCTTTTCTTTTTGCTGCTCTGCTTTCGTTGATCTTGTCCTATAAATCACTGATTTGATCCTCTGCTTCATCCAGCCTGCTGTTAATTCCTTCTAGTGCAGTCTTTATTTCTGATATTGTATTTGTCATTTCTGACCAGTTCTTTTTTTATGATTTCAATGTCCTTTTTGATGCTTGCTATCTCTTTATTTAAGTGCTCATTATGTCCATCCATTGTTGCTCTAAGATCCTTGAGCATCTTAAAAATCATTCTTTTGAACTCTGCATCTGGTATTTTGGTTACTTCCATCTCATTCCGTTTTTGTTTTTTTCTGGGGATATCTCTTGCTGATTCATTTGGGTCTCATTACTCTGTCTGCCCATTTTGTCTGTGTATTAGGTAGCACTGTCTGACTTTAAAATTTTTGTGTGGTCTTTATGAAGAAGATGGGCTCAGTGGAACTGACCTCCAGGCCACCTGTTTTCCTTGTTCTAGGAATGTTTCTTGGGGATACTATTTCCCCCTCTGTTTTATGTGAGTATTCGATGCACTTGGTCTTTTCATGGGTACTTTTATCCTTTCAAGCTGTATGACTCTAAGGGTCAACATTTATTGTGTGTATTACACACTGTGCAATGTCTGTCCTGTTGGGTGTACTTATTTTCCACAGTGTCTGGTGCCTGTTAGACAACACCTTTGAGCATGCTGCTTGTGCATGTAGTTGAGTCTAGGGTTGTTGTGTTCTGCCATCCACTACCAGTAGTGTTGGCTCTAGTTCTTATAGGGTTAGCATAAGCTGTTGTTTGTAACCCTCTGTGAGCTACCAGTCTGTAGCTACTGCACTTTTTGCTGTTTGTGTCTGTGTTTTCTGTGTCTGGGTACTGTGGGAATGGCTAACCTTTGTATAAGGATCAGCTTCCTCCTGTTTAGAGATGACAACAGGTCTGTAAAAACCCCAAGCTCTGTAAGATTTGTCTCCACTTTTCAGCTTTTTCTCCTCCTCTTGCAGCTGCCTGGTCTTCCCACAGAGTCTTCTGTAGTAAGACTGTAGTGTGAGCTCAGATTGGCCTCACCCAACCAGCTCCGCTACAGGTTGCACATTTGGTGGGTTAGGGCACCTGAGGTTGTAAATACAACATGTGTGGAACCCCCTAGTTCAGGAGTCTCTTGGTCAGGAGCTCAGTACAGGGAATGTGGCCCCTACTCCAGAGCTTGATCCCTCAGTCTCTAATGGATATATTTCTCCCCAAATTATATTTCTCCCCAACAAGGTGAGCAGTAGGTTCAGACTGAGAGTGGCCAATAGGCCCCTCTTTAGAAGTATTTTCAGCTATTGAGACCTTGGTCTCAGGGAGGAAGACTGAGAGAGTCCTCTCCAGGGGATGACTATGCCCTTCCCAAAGGTGGCTAAGCACCTTGACCAGATCCAACACTAGACCCACAGGTACCCACACTTTAAATGTCCATGCTCCAACCCTCTCTCCCTTCCCCCTGTGGAATCTAGCCTAGCAGGACAGAATATCCAGTGCCCAGGCCAGCTGAGTGTAAAGCTCTACCCTATCCAATGCACATGAGCTGCTGTGTCAGTGCTGATCACAGAGAGTGGAATTCACTTCAGCTGGGCCAAGTGTGAGTAGCTTTTCCTTAGGATACCACCCTAGCAAGAGTTGTTTGGTCCTGAACCAATGCTTTGTTCAGTTGGCCCATGGGTGTGCCAGCCCTGGGCCTCCCAAGCTGGAACCCAGTGCAACCAGTGGGAGACACTGCCCACGACTGGCTCTCAGCAACCTTCTTGGAGCTACAAGCAATTCAGAGTTTGTGGCTGCCTTTGCTGGGCCCAGGTGTACATGGAAATACCAGCTGCACACCTAGGCTGGCTGTTACCCACTCTGGGCCTGGGGGAAAGTCCGCTCAAACGGCCAAGTTTCCCTGAGTCTTGCCTCCTGCAGCCTGTCTGCTAGCAGCTTGTTTGGCTCCACTGCTGAAAAAACCTCTGCTAGAGTCTAGATCAGGGGTCTCAAACTCGTGGCTCCATTAGTCTGCAGGCCACACAAAATTGTTCGGCGGGCCGCATGCGGCCCGCAGGCCGCAAGTTTGAGACCCCTGGTCTAGATCCTGCAGCCATTCAGCAATTAGGAAGGGTGGTGGGTGTGGCTCTGCCCTTTGGCCCCAAGTGTCTGTCCATACTTTTTTCACAGATCTCAGTAGGATGTGGCCCCAGGAGTCTGATGAGTGTGGCCTCTGAGAACCGGAGGTGTGGTCTGCCCCCTCTCTGGATAGTTTTAGCTGCCTCTTGTGAAATGAAAGCACCAGTTACAGACTTGAGAGAGTGTGGGGGGGGGGGAGCTTCAGGCTCAACACCAGCAAACTGAGTCACTGATGTGCCCCCTGCATCCTGGCCTCTCAGAACGACCCATTGCAATCCCTGGGGTAGGAGAGACTCCCGTGGGTTGAGCAGCTGCTTTTCACCAGGCTATTGCCACTCAGAGGGGATTGCTCCACCCAAAAAAGATGGCAATTGCAGTACTGGAGAATGATTCAGCACAGGGGTTCTGGTGGCTGTCTCCCATACCCACAGTGTCTCTCCCTGGGCCTCCAATTTTATACTCTCCTCCCACAACTCCAGTCCTCTCAGCTCTCCACTGCCAGAGCCCAGGCTAAGTGGCTGTAAACAAGGTTTTTTTGCATGGGCCTTTTAAAACAGAATCTGTGTCTGAGAGGTGTGTCTCTTTCTTGTGGACAGAAACCTGGCTCTTTTTACAGCTAAATGCTGTCTGGGTGCCTCTTCTAGGCTCTGGGGCTCTAGGCTGGGGTTCCGGTTCTGCAGCTGAGGACCCTCACCTCTCAGGGCAACCCACCCCACCATGAGAATCCCTCCAGGCAGCTGCTTGCTCCTGGGAGTGGGGCAGCCCTTTCCAAATCTCTGCCCTTCCTACCAGTCTTGGTGTGGCTTCTTCAGTGATCCTTGGTTATAGATTCCTCTTAGTTTAGTCCAAAGTTGGTTTTTCAAGATGATTGTCCTTAAATTAAGTTCTAATCCAATTTGGTCCTGGGAGGTGGCAGATTGAATATCAGCCTACTTGTTGCCATCTTTCTTCCCTCAGACTGGTGTCTTTTACATAGCAATAAGGATTTTAAGTTTATCAGTGTTCCAATGTGATAATTCCTAAATCCATATTACATAGAGTTTTGTTTTGATACTTGTCTCTTTAGACTGTTTTTATACTTGCTATTTTAGCATACCTTGTCATGTTTTGTTGAAAGCTGAATATAATGTGTTGGCTAATAGAATCTGTTCTGTAGTGCTTCCCAGTATACCCATTGTCATTACTCTATAACCCTGTTTATATGGTGGTAAAGTATGGGGGTAGGGAAGCATTTTATAGCCTTAATGTTAAATCTCAGTCTTTTAATGAGCCTGTGTCCCTTTGTTATGACCTTCACAAACATATTTCTTAGCTTCTCGCTCCCCCCCCCCCCCCGTCCCCATAGGTGAGGCAAGAAGGCTAGAGAGTGCTAGAATTGAGAAATAGCCCTTCCCCAAGGCAGATAAGGCTCTGATAAATTATTTTCTCTTGGTGATTAGACCTTTTTTTTTTTTATGGAGAATGCTCTGGGTTCTTTTATAACATTTCTTTTTCTTCCCTGCCAGAGATAAAAAGGAATTTTTCTTGTATCTTTATCTTGAGAACTTGCTGGAGTTAGTGGAGCTGAAACAGATGACAGTATGGAGGCCTCCCTCAGTCTGGGCCCTCAGGAGTTTTGCACTCTGGAGCTAGTCCACATTCAGCCTCTAATTTACCAAAATTACCATTTAAGTGGTCCTACCAATTTTTGGCTACAGTGGCTTCTGTTTCAAGTAAGCTGATCTTGGCTGTCATTTGGTGGTAATTTACCCTGTGACCTTCCAGTTTTCTAATGGGTTCAAGATGTCATTGATTTTTTACTGTTTAGCTTTTTTCTTGTTGTAAGGATGGGACTGACTACTTTGAAGCTCTTTACATGTTGGAGTTGAAACCCTTTACATATTGGCATTGAAACCCAGAGATTGTGTTAATTTATTTTTAATTTGGCATTTTACTCCTTTTCCATTTTAAGAAACATAACCAAAACTTACATGATATTTACTACATATTAGGCACTATATTAGATATTTATGTATTAACCAATTTTATTTTCACAATAACCCTGTGATGTAGATATAATTGTCATCTTCTTTTATAGATGAAAAAAAATGAGGCACAAAGAGGTTAAGTACTTGTTGGAGATCACACAGCTGATAAATGGGGATCCAGGATTCAAAATTCAGGTAGTCATAATATATAGATGAGTATGGAATTCCAGGTATAAAGTTCTTTCCTTTTAGAAATTTGTAGACAATACTTCATTATCTCATTGTTTTCTAAATGTTGGTTATGAAGATGAAAAGTCTGGTGCCAATCTGATTTTTATGCCTTCACACATGACTTATTTTTCCCTTTTTGGAAACTTGGTGAATTTTTTCATTATTCTCAGCGTTCAAAAATTGCCTGACATGTCTCTTTTCTCCCCCAATTTTTCTGTCTTATATTTGGCGCATCTTTTGATTTGAAGACTCAAATCTTTCTTCAGTTTAAAGAAATTCTTCTCTTTTATTTCCTTGATTATCCCCTACCTACCCCATTTTATTCTTCTACAGTTTCAATTAGATGGCTATCATAGCTCTTAGGTCCACCTTCAATTTCTCTCCCTCTCTCTCTTTTTTAAGAGAGAGACAGAAACATGAAGGGAGAGAGATAAGAAGCATTACCTTGTATTTGCAGCACCTTAGTTGTTCGCTGATTGCTTTCTCATATGTGCCTTGACTGGGGGGCTCCAGCCAAGCAAGTGACTCTTTGCTCTAGCCAGCGACCTTTGGCTCAAGCCAGAGATCTTGGGCTTCAAGCCAGTGACTTTGGGCTTCAAGCCAGCGACTTGGGCTTCAAGCCAGTTACTTTGACCTCAAGACAGCAACCATGGGGTCATGTTGATAAGTCAACCCTCAAGCTGGCAACCCTGAGCTCAAGCTGGTGAGCTTGCAGTCATGCCAGCAACCTCGGGTTTTTTGACCTGGAACCTCAGCATCCCAGGTCAACTTTCTATCCACTGCACCACCACCAACTAGTCAGGTTACCTTAGATTTCTCTTAATTTTTTTCATATAATTTCTTTATCTTTTAATTTACTTTGTGGAGATAATAAACAAATTTCTTAGCTTTTTTTTCTCTCCTTCTTATTCTGGTCTCAGATCTTCTGTCTTTAAGCAGTTTCTTAGAATTTCTTGTCCATTTCTCATTTTCATTGTTTAATTGTTTTGGTCTTATTTTCTCCTTTGTATTCTTTTTTAATGGAATTTTGGGAGACAAAGTTATTCTGTCATCTTAAATTGAAGATCTCAAAGGGAGTTTAGAATGTTGTAAACACTTTGGAATGTATTCTTGAGCTTAATATTATGAACTATTGGGATAATTGTGATAACATTCTAATAATAATATTGTTCAGTAGTTGGTTGGTGAATTTTTGTTAGCCTTGCCATGTTAGAAATAAAATATGGGTTAGAGAAATTCTTGGTTTGGCGAAGTAATCCTCAGTTTATGTTCTGACACCAGCATATATCCTTATCAGTAACAGAGGCTCCCTCATCCACCATACTTGGTATCCTTGCTGCCCTTTACCATTGTCTTCTGGGGTTGAGATCACTTCTCAGTGCTCAAAGTGGTTTGAGGAGGAAATTTGTAGTAAATATGTGATGCATTTCAGTTCCTGAAAATTTCTTGTTTGCTAATAGGTTATGTTGTTGGTACTGGGTGGGTAACTCGGGAATAAAATAGAAGGCTGTGTCTCAGGGCAGGGTATCTTTGATCCTCCCTTGATATGCATTAAAAGAGAACTCACCCCACACAACTGGATGTCAACAGATCAGGATATTAAACATACCAGATTAGCAGAAGCAAGGAAGGTGTTTTAGGGCTGGGGTAGAGAGGTCACACACTATCACACTAATGAATTTCCTTAGTGAAGAATTCAATAGACATAAAAGTATGTAAAATAGAAGAAGGTTTCAAGAAGGTAATGCATGTCACAGCAAAAAAACAAACAAAAAACCCCACCCCAAATAAAAGCATAAATCAGAAAGAACTGTGAGAAGATCCAAATACAGGAGTGTTTGATAACAGAAGTTAAATGATCCTCAAATTATGACAATAGCAAGTTTTGGAATGCTTTTGTTTTTCTCTGTGGTTTTGAGGGAGTGAGATGGAAAAATGTTGTTGTTTTTTTCAAAATGTTTTGAATGGTTGTTGAGTTCTGAGGCCTTTCAAGTACTTCCAGGTTCTAAGAACCAAAGGGACGGGGTCAAGTTCAGAAGAGAATATGTAGGCAACTGTATATTCTAGGCTTGTTGATAAGAAAGAGGGAATAATGACATACTTTTCTACATTGTCTGGCTAGATCACTAAGATAGGAAAAGAGTCAGGAACCTCTTGGTCAGAAAGTCCAGAAATGAAAGCAAACATTTGGCAGAAGCTTCTGTGTTATAATAGAGTGCTGTTAAAAGTTTTCTGATCAGGAAAGGTCATGATCATAGATGTACTTTAGAAAGCGTGACTGTCACACAGGTATAGGATGGATCAGAGTGAAGAGAGATATAATGTAGAGGAAACCATTAAATGATTATTACATACATTCAGGTGATTAGGTGATGAAAGTCAGCATTAGGGTAGTGTGAGTAGAATTAGGAAGGCAGGGACAGACAAAAGTTCAGGTATTAAAGTAGATGCTAAGGAATTTGAAAAATATTAGGATGGCTGGTGTGAAAGAGAAGCATAAAATAACAAAACAATACTAACAATAACAAACAGTTTGGGGCACTTTCTATGTCTCAGGAACTGTTATAGGTTTACTAATTGTTTTAATTCATTTAATCTTCTCAACAACCTAATGACATAGGTACTCTTTTAGCTCTATTTTACATATGATTAAAAGAGGACACAAAGAGGTGTTGTAATTTACTCTAAGTGACAAGTTTGTGTCAGTATTCAAAAACTGAATTTTAGTTTAGTCTCTTATAGAATGGATTTTTGTTCATTTCTCATCCACTTACTTGTACAAATCAGAATGCTTGGAATCATTCTAGAGTACTTTCTTACACACATTTACTACATCATTTAAGTTCAGTTGATCCTTTCAGTTAAATGTCTTTCACATCTAGTCCCTGACTCTCCATTCCCACCATGATCTCTCTAGATCAGGTGCTCCATCTCTTACGTGGTCTGTTACAGCTTCCTGGACCTTCTATCTGATCCAAGTCTAACTATGGCTCCTAACCATTTCCTTCCTTGCCTCTAGAGCAGCACTTTTCAACCTTTTTCCTCATGTGACATATATAAACTAATTACTAATATTCTGTGGCACACCCAAAATATAGTTGTTTTGCCAGTCTAACAAAAGGTAGGTATAATTTTGATTTATTCACACCGGATGGCTATTGTTGGCTTGACAGTTGTCATTTTTTTTTAATTTGGCAATCTGAAGGAAAAGAGATCAGTGCCCTGACTAAATAGTCAGGTATGGCATGTTTTAAATCCTCCCAGCACCCCAGTTAAAAATTGTTGTCCAATAGAATTAGAATGCATCCTCATATTTAACTTTATATTTTTCTATATAGTAGAATGTTAAAAAATAAGATTAAAAAAGGAATAAGGAAAATTAATTTTAATAATATATCTGTTAATCTAATATATTAAAACATTATTTTAACATATAATCACTGTAAAACTCTTCATGAGATTTTTTTGAATATTTTTTTCAGTTACTGTTTACTTTCAGTATTATTTTGTATTAGTTTCAGGTGTTCAGTATAGAGGCTAGAAGATGTTTTATATTTTTTTTTCCTACTGATTTTAGAGAGAGGACAGAGAGAGAGAAAGGGGGAAGGAGCAGGAAGCATCAACTTATAGTAGTTGCTTCTTGTTTGTACTTTGACTGGGCAAGCCTGGGGTTTCAAACTGGCAATCTCAGTATTCCAGGTCCACACTATACCCACTGTGCTACCACAGATTGGGCTATTCTTTTATTTCTTATTGAAAGCCAGTGCATAGTTTGTATTCACAAGATATTTCCATTTGGACTAGCCATATTTCAAGTACTCATTAGCCTTATGTGGCTATTGACTTCTATGTTGGACACTACAGCTCTAGAGTGATCCTTCTAAAATGCAAACCTGATTTTGTCACTTTCCTGGTCAAAAAATCCTTTATTATCTCCTCATCACCTTACATAATATTCCAACTTCATGGAAGGACATAAATGCTTTTTATGATCTGTCAATTGGCTAGCAGTGTGGTCTCATCTTGTTTCTAGTTTATATTCCAAGCATACTGAACAACTTGCAGTTCCAGACCATTCTACCTGATACTTCCAATGCCTTTGTGTGAGCTCCTCCGCCTGCTGGTCTCGCTTGATTGTCTAACTGGCAAGAGGCTACTAATCCTCCGGGTACCCACCCAGTATTACCTCCTCAGTGAAGTCTTTCCTGATGCCCCAGATGGGCACAGGCATTCCTTTAACTATGAACTTTGTACCTGTGATCATATTTGTACTGAAATTATTTCCTGTTTGCTTCACTAAAACAAAAGATCCCCTATGGCAGGGGTATCTTTTCACATTTGTATTATTAGCATCTACCCTGGGTGTTTATCACCCAGGAAGTGTTAAGTAAATACTGGTTAAACAAAAGAATGAATAAAAATAAGTAAAAGTCTCCAAGATTTTGGGCTTGGGCAGAGAGGAGAGGAATTTTGCCATCAAAAGAAAGAACTTATCAAGGAATTTAAAAATATTATAATAAGTATTTTAAAAACCTTCTGTGTGTAGCGCACAACTACCATGCCAGGGTTATAGGATGGGAGTCATTAGCCATGGAAGAGCTCATCTGTGACTTATTGATAATAGGATAAAGAAAACTTGCAGCCAAAGCTTTAAAACTATTAAATTATTAGTGAGAATATTTTTTGATGAATTTAGAAGGGTGAAGAAGATTTGAGGCACTTGAGAATGAGTGCAAAAATGAGGTTCTATTGTCTATACAAGTTTTTTCTTTTTAAATTTGGCATTATTCCTGGGCAAAATTTATTTTTAAATGTGTAACTTTGTAAAGCATTATTAAAGTCAATTTCCAAGGCTCAAGTGTTAGAGATGATTTTCCTGTCATTTGTCACCGAGGAGCCTGCACTTCCAGTGCTGTGATTATTTCAAGGTGAAAGGTGTGAAGCAATGCTCCCTACAGTTTATTCAGCTGGGATGTCAGTAATGGTCATCTCAGTCGCTATGGTATTTTAGCCTGTTTTCTCTGAAAGGATATACTCTTTTGTACAAAGAGAGAGCAGAATGGTGGTGTCAAAGATAAAAAGAAATGAGATTAGAAAGAGTGGCTTTCTGTGTCCACAAAATAGCTTTTTATTCAGGGAAACTTTCATAGGAATTAGTAGTATTGTTTCACATTAAGGGCTAGATTTATGCAGTGTGATGAATCATAGGTGTATTTATAGTTTAAATATGTGTATTTCTCTGTGACATCATTTGGTGAATTAAAAAATCAGAGGTAAGTGTATGGGTATTGTCTGTGTTATTGAAACACAGTTTACATTTATAAACACATAGAGATTTATTTTTAATCTTTACATATTAAAGATGATCACAGGTTTAAATCTTTTTATATAGAAGGTCCCTTTTATGTAATTGAGATTGTGAAAGAGAGCAGGTCAACCCAGGCATTGAGAAACTAGAAGTATCTTTCTTTCTGTAATTTCAGTTAAGGGCCAAATTTTGTTTGACTACAACTTCTGAAAATGATGGCATTAGTCAGGCTTTTGGGGAATCATTTTATATGTTTTGGAAAAGTTACAATATGAATAAGAAAATACAATGTTACCTTGCTAAGAGTTGACAGAGAAAATCAATGGCCTCTGAAATAAATAAATCTTATTTGTATTTTAATTGCTTAAGATCTTGGAGACGGGATTTTAGAGATCTTATCCATCCTGTTTGTAGAGATCTTATCCAACCCATTTGTAGAGATCCTGTGCAACCCGTTTGTTTTACAAATGAGAAAACTGAGGCCCGGAGATGGTAAGTAACCTGTCTGAGGTCTCATAGCCAGTCCTTGGCAGTGCTAAAACAATTTAAGCCCAATGCACCACATGGGCCACTTTGAGCACATCAGAGGGAAGTTAAGAAAATGGGGAGGGGAGCCACTGGAGCCTTTGGACTTTTAGCAGCCGATGTCCTTATTTACAATTTTCTCAATGCGGAGTTCACTATGTCAGTGTGGAGGTTCAAGTCAGAAAATTGGATGAGTGGGGTGAAAGGGGAAGAGGAGCAGAGTATGTGTCAGAAGCTGGGGTTTACTTGGACCTTCACTGCCTGTGGGATTTGGGCAAATCACAGCTTTTCTGGGCATCAGGTTCCTCTGCCAGCATTTGCTTTTTGGTATCATTGTGATGGACATTTCTTGGCCACCCAATATCCACTTCTCCTCTTTTTGAGATAACAGTGCGATTTTCTTTTTGGGATTTGTTTTTCCCCCTTCATGAGACTATTATGCAAGGTGTCCTGCGATTCTCTCACCAAAAGGTGGGCATGCTGTTCAAGCTAACCTGTCAGAATCTCTCCGGGACTGTATTTCCTGAGAGGATTACAAAAAGGTGGAAGAACACATCTTATTCTGACTGCTTTTGGTGATGTTTCCCTGACAACATATCTACCAGTTCCTGCTACTTGGCTTTCTGGAGTTGCCCCTGTTCCTGTTTCCTCCCAGATGAACAGATGTTTCTTTTCCAATCATCCCTTCAAGTCATTGAATTGTCAGGATCTTTCTATCAATATTTCAGTTTTTGTTTAAGTTAGCTAGATTTAGTTTCTATTGCTTACAACCTAAGTTGATATACTGATAGACTAATGAGGCTAAAATAAAAAGTAGGCCTCTGGGCATGTTATTATATAGATATATCTGTTACTCCTTTCATTCTTCAGTGTTTTCTAAATTCCATGTTTAGAGGTCTTGATGTTCAGTTTGTTTGTTGTTACGTGTCTCAACCAGTTGGGTATTGCACATGCTTTGGAATCTCAGAACTTTAGGAAAAAAAGTAAGTATCCTCCATCTTAATATTTAAGCTTCAGGAGCAGATGGAATCTTAATTCTTTAGGGAGGGAAGAGATAGAAGAAATAAAATGTGCATGAAGGGCAGGCAGATGTCTATAAGCAGGGACTCCTCTTTCTCATTTCAGATGATGTCCAGCTGGTGGCCTAGAGCTCCGCTGCAGATTCTGCTCAGAACTTTAGAAAATGTGCTCCCCAGTCCCTGCACCTGTGTGTTGCTTATGTCCCCAGATTTCCCTGTATTCCTCTCCGCTTCCATGTTCACTACCCCTCTGAGAGAATGGAGCAGTAAACAGGAAATTCTTCCTCAGCCCTCAGGCTGCCCAAAGTGACCCCCCTAAAATGATCCTGTGATTTGTTCAAGTTTGGGGCAGCCTGTGAAAAACAAATTATATACACCTTGATCATGTTGAAGGAGAATCTTTTATAAAAATGTATACAAGACAGTGGTTCTCAAACGTTAGCATGTATTAGAATGCCCTAGTGCAGTGTTTTTCAACCATCAGTTTGTGGACTGGTGCCAGTGCAAGTCCCAGTTGGCCAGAAATTTTGTGCTGGTCCACGGGAGAATTAACCACCCTGATGTTGTATGACATATGACAGGCACTGATCAGCCTACTGGCAGTTGAGAAACACTGGTCCAGGGCAGTGGTCCCCAACCCCCGGGCCGCAGACTGGTACCGGTCCGCAGAGAAAGAATAAATAACTTACATTATTTCTGTTTTATTTATATTTAAGTCTGAATGATGTTTTATTTTTAAAAAATGACCAGATTCCCTCTGTTACATCCGTCTAAGACTCACTCTTGACGCTTGTCTTGGTCACATGATACATTTATTCATCCCACCCTAAAGGCCAGTCTGTGAAAATATTTTCTGACATTAAACCAGTCCGTGGCCCAAAAAAGTTCCCTAGAGTCTAGGGGACTGCTAAAATGCAGATTTGGGGCCCCATCCCTAGTCTAGGGAAGGTCCAAGAATCTGCATTCCTAACAATGCTGATAATCTGGGAATCATGATTTGAGAACTATTGATCTAGGGTAATAGCTTAAAAAGTAAATTAATATATTTATTTCTTACATTTTAGGGTATAAGACCTTGAGACAAGGCTGGGGATAAATTAGGATTGTGGCTTCAGGAGTGCAAAGAGAAAAAAAAGGATTGATAATCAGCTATCACCATAACCAAATTTTTAAGCATACAAGTTGTCAAGCTTGAAAATAAAACTAGGTTGGTAAAGTACTTTGTGAATTCCTTTATCCTCTCCTTTAATATATAAAGAGGCAAGCCAGTGAACCTGATTAGGTAGTTTTTGTTTTTGTTTTCTTTTGTTTCTCTATTTTGATCAAAGAGGCTTAAATGTGGGAGGTGTTAGCCCTGGCTGAAACATTGTCCTGAAACACCAAGGTTGCAGGTTTGATCCCTGATCAAGACACATACAGGAAGCGACCAATGAACATACAACTAAGTAGAGCAACAACTGAATTAATCTCTCTCTCTTTCTCTCTCCCTCCCTCCATCCCTCCCACCATTTCCCTTCTTCTCTCTCTAAAATCAATCAATAAAAATTAAAAAAAAACTAACAAAAAAATCATTAAATATCAGAGGTGTTGACAAAAATGTGGAAAGAAGGCAAAAAGAGGGTGAAAGGTTGTTTTTCCACTCTCCTGGACTAAGAGTAGGAAAACCAATTATAAGGTGTATGTCTCTCTGTAGGTTGAAGGCTTAGATGGGAGTTAGGGGATAGGTCATGGATATAGGGACTCCTTCCCTAGTTTTCACTATAGTCTGGAAGCAGACAACCTCAGCAGCCTGTACAACCATATCTAAGTTACTTTTGCTTCACAGGGTGAGATGGGGAGTTGAAGTATCCTGAATCTCCCTTAAATCCCATGTAGGGTGGCAAGAATCTAGAAGTTCATTATGCTCTATGAAAGGATGAGAAAGGTAGCAGAAAATGCTAATGAGTTTATCTAAAGGGTCTTTCCCTGTGATGAGGACCATGTCCATAGACAAGAAATGTAGTGTGGACACCCAAACCAGAAATGTACTGGGATCCTCAGTCTACCTTAGGCAACACCACAGCCTGAGTGAGTGAGAGCTGGGGTGACGTTCAGCTCAGGAAGGAGGTGACCAGTGCTCAAGGACAGCATTGTCCCAGCCAAGAGAACACCTGTAACCTTAAGCATCAAAAGATGTTGCTCACAGAATGATCAGGGATAAGACTGGTTATACCTAACTAACTGGTCAGCAGTCCATGGAGTAACCACTCTGCTGTAGAGAACAACATGAGTCCAGAACACAACTTAATTTTCCCCACCAAACCTTCTGGCCATATTCCTCTTTCACACACCTGTGTGCTTTCTTAAAGAGGAGTGGGAGTGCTCTGAACTTTGAAACACTGAGATTTACTTGAGTCTTTTAAGCAGAGACTGGGTTAATTTATTGGTGTTAACAGATTACCAGATAGCACTAATATTTTGTTCACCTGCTACTGCAGATACTTTGTACAACAAGGGTGGAGTTTGTTAGCCTGTGTACTTGGAAAATACAGTAGTATCAGGCATTTTTGCATATAAGGAGTCAAAGAACATCTGCAGGATTCTCTTTCTATCTCTCAGGTCTGTTTTATTTTTTATTGACTTTATTTTTAGGCAAGATTTGTGTTGTAGAATTGGGCACCTGAAACTTGTATAATTATGTTAACCAGTGTCACCCCAATAAAATTCTCTCTCTCTCTCTCTCTCTCTCTCTCTCTCTCACACACACACACACACACACACACACACACACACATACACACACACACACAAAATGTGGTGTTAAAGAAGATCACTAGCAGCTCATTATGCTTAGTGATATCCTAGCTTAGTGATATCCTAGCATACTGATCAATCCTCCCAGAAGAACTCTGGCCTGCTGGGTCACATGCCATCACATTTGATTGTGGGAGAGGGTTGGGCTATGTAATTGATGTCCTTACCTGGCAGGGGAGGAGCTTTTTCCGAAAGGATAAGTGATGGACTAACACCATAAGGGAACATAATTGTGGCTCTAGGTCCTCTTGTGATCATGATTCTACCTGATGCCTGGGTGGAAACAATCTATGAGGTATTTTAAAGGGTCCGGTGTTACTTGCATATGTGCTCTGGAATTTGGAATCTGTGAGACTTATTAAAGCAGTTTGAGGAACCAGGATCCTCTACAAATATGACATTACATAATTTGAGTGCAGAGTCTCCTGTGTTAGGGAAATAGTTGACACAGGATGCCATTAGCTGAATTTAAGTGCCCACTAGGCCCTCGTTTCCCTTTGTCACTTGGTTGTCTAATTTATCCTTTATGACTAACTCAGGCATCAGTTCTAGGAAGCCTCCCAAGTGCAGGAGTAAGGGTCCTCCAACGGCTCCCATTCCTACAAATATGATCACATAATTTATTGTCTAAACTGGGACACACTTGAGATTAAAATTATTAATAATAATTTTGAAAATTATGCTAAATAAATAGGTATAAACTGAAATTGTCTCAGGTAGCGGGACATGTGGTCTTCCTCTCTATGGATGCCCCACTATGATAATTACTTACTATTTTCTTCCCCTCTAACTGGTGAGCCATTTGATGATGAAGGTGATTTTTTTTTATCCCAAATGGTCTACATGGTGCTTGATAAATGCTTTTAATGTTGAACAAAGAAGCTCCCCCTAGTTCTTGGGGGACTGGCAGATTTACTTTGTCTAGAGGTAGAAGGTTTAATACAGTCTTCAGATACATTTGATCAGTTACCTTCCCTGTTTATTCTTGAATGTTGGCACCTTTTGTATATATATATATATATAAAAGGTCTTCCTTCTGTATCTATTCAATACAGATGACAGTGATTACATGATTCTATTTGGCACAGTCTGAACCACCCGAAAAGGAAATCAGACTGCTTCTACATGTATTTAGATCCAGTAACTAACCCCTTTCTTTTGCTTTATTTGAAAATTCTTATTTCACATACATGAAACTGTAAACCAACTGCCTAACTATAGTAATAGCTTAATTTATTTGGCTTTTTCATGAACGTTTGTGTATAAATGCATATCAAAATATAATATTCTAAACTCGCAAATATTCATAATCATTTAGAAATGTTAAAAAAAGTTTTCAAATACTTGTAATTATAGAAATTGTCACTTAAATTACAGAAAGCTTAGAACAGCTTTATTGCTGTTTAGTTTTGTTTGAATACTCCTGAGTATGTTATTGAGAGCTTTGATAAATCAAGAGAGCTGCGAGATGAAAATGGCCATAGTGTTTAAGTTAGGTTTCGCTTAAATCCATTTAATTAACTATTTTCACAATCATGGTATTCTTTTATAAGAAATACTTTAAAAATAATTTTCTTCTTATTTTCCTTTACAGAACTGAAAAAATATTATCCCTGCATGCTTTTGTATTTCTCATTCTTTGGTTTTCTTCCAATGCATGTATATAATTATATGTTCATGTTGTCATGGTGATTCAGGGTTAGAATTGTGAGACTATTGTAATCACTTGCTTAAGCCTGAAACCTGCTGTCCAGCCCAGCTAAATCAGCAATGTAATGATAGATGGCCAATGTATTCTTTGCTGTGAATTAATCTGTTAGGATATTTTAAAAAATATTTCTCTAAGCATCAGAATTTATTCAACATATAGCCTCAATATGTATTACAGAATTTAAAATGTAGTTTTTCAGCTTCTTACATTTAAATTTCATTGTGATAATCTTTTTTTTTTTTCAAAATCATATTAAGTCAGAGGGCACATTTCTTCCCAGTTGTTTTTTTCTTCCCTCCTAAACATAATTTCTTCCAAAAAGGAATATATATTTTTAATTAAAATTTTTTTAAAGACTTTATGTATGTATTTTAGAGAGAGAGAGAGAGAGAGAGAGAGAGAGAGGAGGGGAAGAGGAGCAGGAAGCATCAACTCCCATATGTGCCTTGACCATGAAGCCCAGGGTTTTGAACCTGTCACCTCAGTGTTCCAGGCTGATGTTTTATCCACTGTGCCACCACAGGTCAGGCTATATTTTTAATTTATAGAAGCAAGACATTGGCATTTAAAGTATTTGAAAAATACATGACTCCATAAAATAAAAGCTTTCTCTATTTTAGCCCCCTGTCAGACTTATAAATACCACAAGATAAACACCATTTGTAGTTGTGTATATCCTAATTTTTTTTCTTTTTACCATAACTTGGATCACATTTTTTTTTCTGAAGTTAGAAACGGGGAGGCATTCAGACAGACTCCCGCATGCGCCCAACCGGGATCCACCCGGCATGCCCACCAGGGGGTGATGCTCTGCCCATCTGGGGCATTGCTCTGTTGCAACCAGAGCCATTCTAGCACCTGAGGCAGAGGCCATAGAGCCATCCTCAGTGCCCGGGCCTACTTTGCTCCAATGGAGCCTTGGCTGCAGGAGGGGAAGAGAGAGACAGAGAGGAAAAAGAGGGGGAGGGGTGGAAAAGCAGATGAGCGCTTCTCCTGTGTGCCCTGGCCGGGAATCGAACCCAGGAGTCCTGCACGCCAGGTCAACGCTCTACCACTGAGCCAACCGGACAGGGCCAACTTGGATCACATTTTGCATACCGTATGTCATCTGCCTTTTTTTACTCAACATTTCACTGACATCTTTAATGTCAATTTATGTTGATTTACTTTGTTGTTGTTTTTTAATGTCTGCCTCATTCTATTGTATAGATACAGTATAATATCTTTGATAAGTCCCTCAGTGTCTGACCTTTATATTCCTCCCTTTCGAATTACAAATTATAATAGTGTGGAAGGGCATTGAGTACAAACGTCTTTTGGAGTTCTGTGTGTGTTTTCATGAAAAACATTCTTAGTCATCTTTACCTTCAAATTGAATCATAATAGTCCATATGAATATGCTTATATTGGGTTGAAGAGACATGTTCACCTAGAATCCCAAATGTGACCTTGACCTTATTTGGAATAAAGATCCTGTGGGAGTAATCAAGTGAAGGATCTCAAGATGAGATCAGCCTAGATTTAAGGTGGACTGATGCCTGGTGTTTTTAGAAGAGGAAGGAGAGGGAGCTTTGACAAACAGAGAGACACAGGAGAGAAGGCTATATGTAGACAGAGGCAAAGCGATGTGTCTACAATCCAAGAAACACCAAGTATTAAGTGCTGACAGCCACCTGAGACTAGGAGAGAAGTATGAAATATCGTCTTCCCAACCTCCAGAACCCAGTTTGTTGACTCAGGGCCTCCAGAAATGTGAAAGAATAAATTGATGTTATTTTAAGCTGTTACCACAGTTGTGGTAATTTGTTACAGCAGTCTTGGGAAACTAATTCCATAGCTCAATCAGTTCTTCAAACCCTTCATTGCTTTCCCTGCAGTCCTCACCAAGCCCCAAGGCCAGAGTGCCCCATGTTTTTCCCCGGTCTCTTACCTGCTCTTTCCCCACCTGGCCCCTGCTCACAAAACTTAAGGGGTATTTCAAAATGAATATAAAGTGATAAAAAAAGAAGCATTTGCTTTTTTTTATTAAACATGAACATCAGAAAAGTAAATGACAAGTCAAAGAAAGTTGTTTGATTATGCAAATGAGATGCAAAACCAACTTATATTTCTTTTTTCTTTTTTTTTTTTTTTCTGAAGCTGGAAACAGGGAGAGACAGTCAGACAGACTCCCGCATGCGCCCGACCGGGATCCACCCGGCACGCCCACCAGGGGGCGATGCTCTGCCCATCCTGGGCGTCGCCATATTGCGACCAGAGCCACTCTAGCGCCTGAGGAAGAGGCCACAGAGCCATCCCCAGCGCCCGGGCCATCTTTGCTCCAATGGAGCCTTGGCTGCGGGAGGGGAAGAGAGAGACAGAGAGGAAAGCGCGGCGGAGGGGTGGAGAAGCAAATGGGTGCTTCTCCTGTGTGCCCTGGCCGGGATTCGAACCCGGGTCCTCCGCACGCTAGGCCGACGCTCTACCGCTGAGCCAACCAGCCAGGGCTCCAACTTATATTTCATTGGTGAAAATGCACTACACAAAAGGTTGAAAGTACCGGAGTATCTGCACATTCCCTGATCCCCTAATTTTTGTGATCAGTGTACATATAGTCTCCCTAAACTAATCCAGGATTCTTGCCCATATGAAGATTATTTGCATTTTTTCAATGTCTTTTCTCTTGCAGACCACCCATCGTTTCTACCCTTAAAGTAATTTTTACATCAACTGAACTTTGTGTCTTTCCAGAAACATGCATGCCTTTCTACTGTCTTTGATAAGTGTGTACATACTCAGCATTCTCACTAGATTCTGAGCCCTACCAGGTCTGTGTCTTAATCTATTTTTTATATCCTACATGTGGCCTGTTGTGAACTGAATGTGGAACAAAATTTATATGTTGAAGCCTTTACTGCTGGTGTGATGGTGTTTGGAGGTAAGGCTTTTGGGAAGTAATTAGGTTTAGATGAGGTCATAAAAGTGCGGCCTCCATGATTGAATTAGTGTGCATATAAAAAGAGAAAGGACCATGAGAGGTCTTTCTTCCTCCATGCATACACAATGAGGAAGAAATATGTGAACACATTAGCAAAAAGAATGCTGTCTACAAGTCAGGAAGAGAGCTCTCACTAAGAATCTACCAGTACCTTAATCTTGGACATTCCAGCTACCAGACTGTCAGAAATAAATGTCTATTGTTTAAGCCCTAAAGTCTGTGTATTTTGTTATAGCAGTTTGAGGAGACTCAGACAGGGCCTGGCTTAGTGGCTGGAATACTGAAGATGGTTAATACATATAGTTTTTATGAAATATAATTGACATACAATATTTATTTTATGTGTACAACATAGTGATTCACAATATATACATTGCAAAATGATCACCAAAGTATGTCTAGTTACTTACTGTCTGTCACCATATAAAGTTAATACAATATTACTGACTATGCTTGCCATGTTGTACATTATAGCCGTGTGATTCATTCATTTTATAACTGGATGTTTGTATCTCTTGATTTCCTTCACCAATGCTCCCACCCCCCACAAGCTCCCCTCACCTCTGGCAATCACCAGAATCTTCTATATCTATGAATGTTTTGTTTTTAAAATTTCACACATAAGTGAAATCATGCAGTATTTATCTTTCTCTGTCTGACTTATTTCATCTATCATAATACCCTCAAGGTCCATCTATGTTGTCACAAATGGCAAAATTTCATATGTATTTTATGGCCAAGTACTGCAGCAGTTCTTTGAATAACATCACTTCCTTCAATGTTGTTTTTGTTATAACACTGATGAGAAAAAAATTCTCAACCGAGGTCACTGTTTGTGTGGAGTATGCATGTTCTCCCCATGTCTGTGTGGATTTTTCCTGGTTTTCTTTCATATTCCAAAGATGTGCATATTGGGTTAAGTGTGTCTAAGTTGTCCAATTATGAGTGAGTGTGGGTGTGTATGTGAGTGTGCCCTGTGATGGAATTGTGTCCTGTCTAGGACTGACTTCCACCTTGTGCCCTGTGCTGCTGGGAGACTTTTTAAAAAAGATATGTGTAGCTCACATTCATTTCAATGTTTAGTATTTAGAAGTGTGTTGGGTCTTTATGTAAAAGTTTGGTGATATTTTTGTGACCAAAACTATGCTGTAGGAACTTAGCTCTTGTTTATATCTATTACCCTATGATAAAATTGGTTTTGTTATACATCACTTTGATTAAAATCATAGTTTCCAAAAAACCTATTGATGACATTAAGTGAGCAATTACTATATTTCATTAGAGAGAGAGAGAGAGATGAGAGAGAGATCTCACATCTTCTTTATTCATTCATTAAGGTTGTTTTCAGTATCTTGTCTATTGTAAACACTGCAGTGAACATAGGGGCACATATATCTTTTTTTTTTAATTTATAAATAAAATTTTATTTTAATGGGGTGGCATCAATAAATCATATATTCAAAGAATACATGTCCAGGCTATCCTGTCATTCAATTCTGTTGCATACCCATCACCCAAAGTCAGACCATCCTCCGTCACCTTCCATCCAGTTTTCTTTGTGCCCCTCCCCCACCCCCTCCCCCTCTCCTTCCTTTCCTCCCTCTGCCCCCTGTAATCACCACACCCCCATCCATGTCTCTTAGTCTCATTTTTATGTCCCACCAATGTATGGAATCCTGCAGTTCTTCTTTTTTTCTGATTTACTTATTTCACTCCGTACAATGTTATCAAGATCACACCATTTTGTTGTAAGTGATCCGATGTCATCACTTCTTATGGCTGAATAGTATACCATGGTGTATATGTGCCACATCTTCTTTATCCAGTCTTCTATTTTTTTTTTACAGTGATTAAAACCTTTAAGCAAACTCTTGGCCAATACAGCAAGAATCCATAAAAGAGTAGTGTCCTTAACATGTTCACCAAGTCCAAGTTGGTCTCAACACCATGCCAAATCCCTGAAAAATACAGCATCACACCAGTTCAGTCTGTTAGGAGCTGTCCCAAGGAGCAGGAGTCCAGGAAAAGTCCACATCCAGGAAAAGTTCGCATGGCCCTGGAATTGTTGCCACAATTCTATACTTTGCAGCTCATGTCCAAGTCCCAATGACTGCTGCGTCTAGCTGGTAATGATTTAGATAGACTGGAAAAGCCATCTACAGCATGTGTGGAGATGGAGCTTCTGTTCTCCTCTGCCTGGAGAGATGAGATCAGGTTGCTTTTCCCTGGATCTCAGCGACTGTGGCTTGGTAAAGAGAACCTTGGTATACACTAAGCTGGGTGGCAAAGGTAGATTCATAATACAAGTTGGCAAAAGGGGGAAAGAGAGCTCTAAATTAGGAGTAGGTCCCAGCCTGAAATATGAGTGAGGCATTGAGGTAGGAGGAATAAAGAAAACACCATATATTAAACAAAGCAGCAGAAAATAGGACTATCAACACCCACAACAGAGATCTTCGAGGGAAGAATAAAAAACCTGACTATTCAGGCAAGACATAGTTAAGTGGCGCTTGTGCAAACAAGATCAGTTTACCTGCTTCTTGGAAGAAATACCCTAGGTTTGTCCACAGTGTCGTAGATGGGGCTGATGGCCCTGGGTACCTTCAGCCTTCAGTGGCAAACCCCAGCATTCTGGGCAAGGTTAGGTCATAGTTGGCTAGAGCAGGGCTGGAAGAGACTGAACCCTCCCTTAGAGGAGTGAGGGAGAAGCCTACCTTCCAGTGTTTCTGTTTCCTCACAGCAGAGGCATGCAAGTCTGGTAGGCTTTAGCTCAATGACCTTCCTTTCTACTATTGAAGCAGAACCCAGATGGCATCCTATGAGACCCCTTTGGGGCATTGGAGCCTTTAAGGGCATATCCGAAAAGCTGGTAGTTCCCCTGATCTCTATTGGGCTTTTTCTGCCTCTTGGTTTCTTAAAGGCCATGCTCAGAAGATCTCACTGAGGGGTTTGAGGATCCCCATCTGCCTATATAAGTCTTTTCCATATATCTGGAGCTATTTGGAAAAAAAAACAGTGTTATTAGCTGGATCAAATAAAGAAGGTAGTAGTTTGCAGGAGAAAAAGATTTGGCGTCTCCTGTTCATTAGCATTCAAAAGAAATTTAAAGATTTTTTAAGTAAAAAGCATGATATGGTAGACCCGTAGGAGTTCCAGGATGTGACTCCCCACTTTTAAATTTTTTTTAAATTGACCTTAAAATATTTGCTAGGTACACTTTAATAATACCTTGACTTTAAAGATTGTAATAATGACAAAATACAGTAAATGCTTTTGCTCCATATGCAGGAGCATTGTCAGTTTAACCAGTTTAGGAAATCCAATAATAGAACAGTGCATACAGACAATGAGCTATAACATGCTTAGCAGCCTCTCCTGTTCTGACAGAGGTTACTATAAATCCAGAATATGTATCCATTGTAACATGGACATAGGACTGTTTGCCAAATTAAGGTATATGAGTAATATCCATTTGCCAAAGTTGTCCTGGTATGGGTCCTTGAGGGTTAACTCCAAATGAAGGGGAAGATTGTAGTATAGGACCCCTTGGACAGGATTTCCCAATCTGCCATGCTACTTCCTGAGAAAGTTGAAACTGTTTACACAGGGTTGTAGCATTCTGGTGATGAATAGTATGAGACTGAATTGCTCGATCTGTCATGATGCTCCAAATAATTTTCTTTTATGTAGCTTGCTCAACAAGGGCATTCCTAGGCCCTGGCTGGTTGGCTCAGTGGTAGAGCGTCGGTCTGGTGTGCAGGAGTCCCAGGTTTGATTCCTGGCCAGGGCACACAGGAGAAGCACCCATCTGCTTCTCCACCCCTCCCCTCTCCCTCCCCTCTGTCTCTCTCCTCCCCTCCCGCAGCCAAGGTTCTATTGAAGCAAAGTTGGCCTGGGTGCTGAGGATGGCTCTGCGGCCTCTGCCCCAGGCACCAGAATGGCTCTGGTTGCAACAAAGCAACACCCCAGATGGGCAGAGCATACCCCTCTGGTAGGCGTGCCGGGTGGGTCCCAGTCGGGTGCATGAGGGGAGTCTGTCTGACTGCCTCCCCGTTTCCAACTTCAGAAAAATACAAAAAAAAAGTAATACAAAAAAAAGTGCATTCCCCTTGTGTTAAAGCTCCAGGGAGCATGGAGTGAGCTTGAGTATGTCCTATAATACATGGAGCTCTATGTTGACATACAAGTCTTTGAAGAAGGAGGAACTGCTGAAATAGTTCATCAGCATTTGTCCCTAAGACAGCAGTCTTTATAGTGGAAACACCATAAGTAAATATTTGCTGTCTGTATATAGATTAAAGGGGGAATATGGCAAATACTGAAAAGCCATGATCATGGCATATATTTCTAGACTTTGAGCTGATTTTAAGTTGACAGTTTCAGTATAAAGTTGTCCATTGATTTGCAAGAGCGATTTGCCATTTAGTGGAAGTTTCCCAGGCCATTGTTGTTGATCCTTTGAAAAAAGGAACATCAATAATTTTGAGGCTCAAAACCTATAAACTGTAAGGGTCACCTATGCCCCTTGATAATCCAGGAGGCAAAAAGATCAAAATATGGAAATGTATTCCATGGGCTATTAGATTGTTCAATGTGCCCAAGCTATATCTGCTCTTGAACCAATTGAGCAGCTGCCCTAAGTTTCCCCTGAGAAAGGGGCCATTGGTCTACCCATACAGGATTATCTGATTTCCAAGTAATTGGGTCTGCACAATGCATTATTGAGGTAGCAGGAGCTACCAAGGCCCCTATGTTAAATTTTGATAACCTAATCCACACCGAAAACTAGAACTTTGTTGAGGGGATTTATGCTGCCCTATACCTTATAATTCTGTGGCTGCTGCAATAGTGGGCCAGGAAGGAGGCTAATGTAGTTTAGCAGTAACAGATACATCAGCTCCAGTATCTAAAAGTCCTTTAAATTTATGCTCATGTATTGTTAGTTCCTTTTCAAGGTGTTCCTGACCTATTTTTTTTTAAATCCAATTGGCAAAATCAGAGGAGGCAAATCTCCAATTTGCTTGGGGCACCTTTTGCAGGATGTGGCCTGAGAAGCAGAATTAGCATCCTTATACTATTCTTCTAACTGCCTGAATTAGCCGTGAGACACATTTTTTTTTTGATTAATTTTGATGGGGTGACATTGATAAAATTGTCTTTCGTCACCTTCTAACTGGGTTCTTTTTGTGCCCCTCCCCTCCCCCAACCTCCTCCCTCCACACCCTGTAACCCTAACACTGTTGTCCATGTCTCTGAGTCTCATTTTTATGTCCCACCTATGTATGGAATCATACAGTTCTTAGTTTTTTCTGATTTACTTCTTTCGCTCAGTATAATGTTATCAAGGTCCATCCATGTTGTTGTAAAAGATCCGATGTCATCATTTCTTATGGCTGAGTAGTATTCCATAGTATATATATACCAAAGCTTTTTAATCCACTCATCCTCTGATGGACACTTCGGCTGTTTCCAGATCTTTGCTATTGTGAACAATGCTGCCATAAACATGGGGGTGCATTTCTTCTTTTCAAACAGTGCTATGGTGTTCTTGGGGTATATTCCTAACAGTGGTATAGCTGGGTCCAAAGGCAGTTCGATTTTTAATTTCTTGAGGAATCTCCATACTGTTTTCCACAGTGGCTGCACCAGTCTGCATTGCCACCAGCAGTGCAGGAGGGTTCCCTTTTCTTCACATCCTCGTCAGCACTTATTCTGTGTTGTTTATTGATGAGCACCATTCTGACTGGTGTGAGGTGATATCTCATTGTGGTTTTAATTTGCATTTCTCTAATCATTAGTGATGTTGAGCATTTTTTCATATGCCTATTGGCCATCTGTGTGTCCTCTTTGGAGATGTGTCTATTCATTTCTTTTGCCCATTTTTGGATTGGATTGTTTGTCTTCCTGGTATTAAGTTTTACAAGTTCTTTATAAATTTTGGTTATTAACCCCTTATCAGATGCATTGTCAAATATATTCTCCCATTGTGTAGTTTGTCTTTTTATTCTGTTCTTATTGTCTTGAGCTGTACAGAAGCTTTTTAGTTTGATAAAGTCCCATTTGTTTATCCTGTCTTTTGTTTCACTTGCCTGTGGAGACACATCAGCAAACATATTGCTGTGAGAGATGTCAGAGAGCTTACTGCCTATGTTTTCTTCTAAGATACTTATGGTTTTATGGCTTACATTTAAGTCTTTTATCCATTTTGAGTTTATTTTTGTGAATGGTATAAGTTGGTGGTCTAGTTTCATTTTTTTGCAGGTTGCTGTCCAATTTTCCCAACACCATTTGTTGAAAAGGCTGTCTTTACTCCAATGTATGCTCTTACCTGCTTTGTCAAATATCAGTTGTCCATAAAAGTGTCGGTTTATTTCTGGGTTCTCAGTTCTGTTCCATTGATCTATATGCCTGTTCTTATGCCAGTACCAGGCTGTTTTGAGTACAATGGCTTTATAATATAACTTGATATTTGGAAGTGTGATACCTCCCGCTTTATTCTTTCTTTTAAAGATTGCTGAGGCTATTTTTGTTCTCTTTTGGTTCCATATAAATTTTTGGAATATGTGTTGTATATCTTTGAAGTAAGTCATTGGTATTTTAATTGGTATTGCATTGAATTTATAGATTGCTT